>NC_045455.1:61265119-61292461 GCF_002776525.5 Piliocolobus tephrosceles | reverse complement strand
TGTGTGTGTGTGTGTGTGTGTGTGTGTGTGTGTGTGTGTGTGTGTGTATGAAAACATATTTAACTGTATGTCAACAGATTCAATAACCTAGATAAAATTGATATATTTCACAAAGGACACAAACTAACAAATCTGACTCATGAAGTAGAAAATTTGAATAGACTCATGAAAAGAGATTTTTGATGAATAGTAATACACCTTCCCTTGAAGAAAGCCCTGACTGAGATGGCTTCTCTGGTAAATTCTCCAAAATGTAAAAAGAATAACAAATAGTACTCCTTCACAGATCTCCCATACCCCCCTAGAAAACAGATTAGGAGGGAAAACTTTCAGATTCATTCTATGATTCTAGCATTACTCACATAAGAAATCTACAGATGTATATCTTTTATAAATATAGCAGCAAAAACCTTCAAGATCCTAGCAAACTGTGTTGAGCAACGTACAAAACAGATTATACATCAATAATCAAGTGAGATTTATTTGAGGAATGCAAGGTTGATATAATATCTAAAAATGAAGTACTGTAAAATATAATAATACAATAAGTATAAAAACCATATGATCATCTCAATAGTTGCAGAAAAGCATAGAATAAATCCAATATCCTTTCATGATTAAAATTTTTCAAAAATTTGGGATAATAGACATCCTCAACTTGATTAATAACCAACATTTGTGAAAAATCCAAAGCTAACATCTTAAAGAAAACCTGAATGCTTTTTACCTAAGATCAAGACAAGGTTAATATTTTCATTTTTGCCACTTGTATTTATTATTGGAAGAGATTTGAGCCAGGGAAATTAGATAAAATCTCATATAGCCTAGCCACTTCAAACCTACGTACACACCCAAGAGAAAGAAATACATATATCCATATAAAACTTGTACACAAATGTTTGTGGAATTGTTATTCTTAATAGCTAAAAAGTGGAAACCACTTGAATGGCCATAGATGAATGGATAAATAAAATGTATATCCATACAATGGGAATATTGTTCAGCAGTAGTAAGGAATGAAGTATTGATTAATACGTGTTACAACATGGATAAACCTTAAAATCATTGTGTTAAAGAAACCAATTACAAAAACAATATATTATATTATTTTATTTGTGTGAAAATATCTATGTTAGCAAATAGATAGAAATGAGAAGTAAATCAGTGGTTGCCTAGTGCTGGGGCAAGAATGAAGGAGGGGAAATGGGAATTTCTGTAAAAGGGTATAAAATTCCTTTCAAGGACTATAGTGTTCAATCATAGATGTGGTGATGCTTTTAATCCTGTGACTAGACTAAAAACTTTAATATGTACACTTTAAATGAGTAAAATAAATATATGAATTATATCACAATTGAGCTTTTACAAAACACAACAAAATGATACATTTTGTTAATATGAAATTATGGAAATTCAGAGCTTGTAAAATAGATTACTTAATGCCACTCCTGAGGTATTGCTTCAAATGTTTGATATTTTTCACCCAATATAACAGGGCTATTCTTAGTTATTCTTAATTTTGCCAATGATTTTGAATGCCGTAAGTCTCAAATGCTAAAATCCAGTATAATACATGCCTAGATTTATAGACTACTATGTTTTAATCCTCCTTTCTGATAAATAAGAATCACATTCTATTAGGGTATGATAATATTAGGAACACTTTTAATGTTTAGAAAGTTAAATTGCACTTCACTATCCAAGTTTTTAATTTTCTTAAGTTTTGATAAATATATACATTGCTTACCAAAGGCTCATATGTACATTACAAAATCAAAACTTCAGAAGATCACTCCCAGTGTTTGATAAGTTAAATAAATAAATGAAATAATGTGCTACAATGACAGTAATAAATGCATTGATATAAAGCCATGTAACATTTACAAAAATAAAATATATATCTGGTCACAATACGTATCTTCATGAAAAGAAACAAAAATTTATATTGAAATGAACAGTAAAATGAAAAGGTATTTCTTTAAGGATGTAGAAACAGGCCAGTCGAGGTGGCTCACGCCTGTAATCCCAGCACTTTGGGAGGCTGAAGTGGGTGGATCACGAGGTCAGGAAATCGAGACCATCCTGGCTAACACGGTGAAACTCCGTCTCTACTAAAAATGCAAAAAAAATTAGCCGGACATGGTGGTGGGCGCCTTAGTCCCAGCTACTCGGGAGGCTGAGGCAGGAGAATGGTGTGAACCCGGGAGGTGGAGCTTGCAGTGAGCTGAGATTGCGCCACTGCACTCCAGCCTGGGCGACACAGCGAGACTCTGCCTCAAAAAAAAAAAAGAAAAAAGAAAAAAAGAATGTAAAGAGAATCATTTTACTCACCTAAATAAGAAAAAAATGAAAGAAAGATACAGTCAGATTGGAATTGAGGAACTAGGTGTTCCACAGATATGAATGATAGTAAATATTCTTAATAAACATTTTGTTTAAGATACAAGATTATAAGAAACAGATAATTTAATAATAAAATATGTTTAATAATTAAACATTGGAGCAAAATGTGGTACTGTATAAACCAACATATCATGATGAAGGAATATTTTTAAATATGCAAATACAAAAAATAAATTAAAAACCTGTGAGTTTTACCTAACCTCATGGAATTGATAGTCCATATGTTGTCACAAACACATGCCAAACAAAAGCAAAAGAAAAGAAAGCTGTCCAGTGCTTTTTAGTATGATAATATTACCCTGATACTAAAATTGAAAATTATGAAGCCAATGATATGCTATAAACTAAAATTTGTAAAAATACACATGAAAACTCTAAAAATTATAAATTCAAAAATTTGTTAACTATTGACATTGTATGACATTATTACATATTTATTGAAGAACATGTGTAATAACATACAGCCAACAATTTGAGGATAATAAAAATTAGAAATCTATAAAAAGTCTCCCTACAATAAGATACTAAGTAATCAAATAATATCATATCAGTACATATTTTTTAAACATTTAATAAAGGTCAATTAACCATTTTATATCTGGAAATAAAATAACCAGATATCTTGCTTGCTCAATATATTAAATGACATTTTAGAGACTAACAGTAAATACACAATAAGAGACTATCTCACACCAATTAGAATGGTGATTATTAAAAAGTCAGAAAACAACAAGATAATGGCGAGGATGTGGAGAAATAGGAATGCTTTTACACTACTGGTGGGAGTGCAAATTAGTTGAACTATTGTAGAAGACCGTGTGGTGATTCCTCAAGTATCTAGAAACAGAAATACCATTTGACCCAGCAATCTCATTACTGGGTATGCACCCAAAGGGTCGTAAGTCATTCTACTATAAAGATATATGCACACATATAAACATATGTGCACTATTTACAATAGCAAAGACTTGGAACCAACCCAAATGCCCATCAATGATAGACTGGATAAAGAAAATGTGGCACATATATATCATGGAATGCTATGCAGCCATTAAAAAGAATGAGTTAATGTCCTTTGCAGGGACATGGATGAAGCTGGAAGCCATCATTCTCAGCAAACTAATACAGGAACAGAAAACCAAATACCACATGTTCTCATTTATAAGTGGGAGTTGAACAATGAGAGCACAGGGACACAGGAGGGGAACATCACACACTGGGGCCTCTCATGGTGTGGGGGATAAGGGGAGGGAGAGCATTAGGACAAATACCTAATGCATTTCCTATTAAAATTAAAATCAAGATATTAATAATACTCATTGTCATTAATTTGCTCATTGCTGCTCTATGTGCTCCAGTCATTGCCAAAAAAAAAAAAAAAAAAGAAAGAAAAAAACAGAAAGCAGAAGTAAGAAGCAGAAGTAAGAATCAGATGGACAAAAAATCATTTTTTGCATTTGTAGTATTCTCAGTAAAGTGCCAGAGTACAAGTTACTGTTTTGATAATTAATTTTTAAAATTTTATAAATTTCCTCGTAATAACAAAAACAATTAGAAAATTTAATGTATCAAGACCCTTAGTGATGACTCAAATTACTAATAGTACATATTAAAACTAGGATTAAATGAATAAACAACTGACAATATAAATAGGCAAGAAAGATCAATTGCACAAAATGATTTAAATTTATATCTTATAATATCATAAATAAAAATTAAAAATGGTCTCTAAGGAAATGTGACATAGATACACTGTATATGAGAAAACATGAGAGACTTTTTAAAACAATAATAATTTGTGAAAGGAAATTCTAAGAAAGCTATAAAACAAAATTCATAAATAAAACAGTAGTAGCTTTGATCATATAGAATGTAATTGATATCTTAAGGGGAATGACATAAAATCTAAACACACATTTCAGATCATATTGAAACATGACAAAGTTGAATTAACTTATAAAAAGAAAAGCTCCTAAAAGACTTGTAAAATATGATAATCTAGTGAATACATAGACAATGGAAATGAATATGTAGCTTACCAATGATAGAAAATCAACAAATTGATAATATTTGTAAGTGTATCAAATCTCTCTCTCTCTGTGTGTGTCTCTCTCTCTGGTTCTGTTTAAAATTATGGCTACATAAAAGCAAATTAAAACTAAAAATAATCGTCCACCCATCAGCCTGATAAATGTGAAAATAAATAAATATTATAATATTGGTTGGCATACTCCTTTGCTCAGCCACAGGAAAGTACAGTAAGGAAAACCAACCATGGCCACACAATCTAATATTCCACAAACCCAAAGAGAAGGGGCTTAACCATTTCCCCATACTAAGATTTTCTTCTCCAAAAGGATGACATCAAAGAAAACAAGTGTGAGAATATGACTTCAACATTCATATTTATTACCAAAACAACAGAAATTGCATCATATGTGCGATATGTAGGGTGTTTTAGCATTTACACTTTCCATAAAATCCTATTCATATAAAGGTGACTTTCCCATTATTTTACCCTTTATTCATTTCATGAATCCCTCCCAAGTGCCATCCCAAACTTTCTTCCTATGTGTTGAAGCTTTCCAATTCCTTGTTTCTCTTCTCCTAATTGTAGATTATTTCAATGGGACATTAGTTTATTTATTTATTATTAACATGGGGGATATATCCTTAAAGCATCTGCTAAAAGTGGTACCTTCACAATCTAATCATTAGTGGATCACTCCTATTGGCTTGACTCAAAATTAACTCACTTCATGTTTGATTGCAAGAATATGCATTTCTGCATCTTTTAACTTTTCTTCCCTTATTATTTTTTTTAAGTCCAACATATTACTTTAATTCATAGATTAAACAAAAATCTTCTCATTAACTAAAAACAGTTTTGTTCTTTTTTTTTTTTTTTTTTTTTTTTTTTTTGAGATGGAGTCTCGCTCTGTCGCCCAGGGTAGAGTGCAGTGGCTCTATCTTGGCTCACTGCAAGCTCCGCCTCCTGGGTTCACGCCATTCTGCTGCCTCAGTCTCCTGAGTAGCTGGGACTACAGGCGCCCGCCACCACGCCCGGCTAACGTTTTTGCATTTTTAGTAGAGACGGGGTTTCACCGTGTTAGCCAGGATGGTCTCGATCTCCTGACCTCGTGATCCACCTGCCTCGGCCTCCCAAAGTGCAGGGATTACAGGCGTGAGCCACCGTGCCAGGCCAATTTTGTTCTTTATGAAAATAGTTTCATTGTTTGCAAACAGGTAGATAATTAACAAATATGGATAATTAACAATCAAATATCAGCCATAACAAATATTCCCAGGGGCCTGAGATAACTGCCTGTCATTTACCTATGATCTTTCTGTCTGCCTATATTCACTTACCTACATATATAAATGTAATCCAATTTGTTAATTACATATCACATTTATATGAATGAATTGTTTTCATTTTGAAAAATATAAATATTCCAAATGTCTTGACTTGTTTATTATATATAAATTAAGAATAAGGAAATCAGGAGTTTGATGAAAATAGTAGTATCTAGGAAATGTTACATATATATATATATAAACATATAACAAATGGTATATATACATATAACATTTTGTTATTTGTATACAAATGTTACATATAACATTTTTATACACACACATATATAATATATATTATAAATATTAAATTTAGGTTAATATCCAATAGATTAGCAGAATTAAACTAAATGGAATGCATTTATATTTTGACAAATATAAATAATATAAATGTTCTGCTTTTTAAGAAAATGTATATTCAAGGGACTAAGAACTGATGAAAATGAAATGCTGATTTTTACCCAGCATATATTCAGAAAGTGGGTACAAATGCTAAGTATTCATAACTATGATATTCTTCAATATGTAGGGAAGCATGTTTCTACAACATTAGTGATACTGAATCACTGATATTAAACAAAGGAAAGAGTAGAATCTTGTGAACTCATACAGAACATTTATGCTTCCAGTTCTGCAAATCAAAGCCTTAGGGTAAAAAGAATAAATTTAGAAGCATTTGAATCAAATGATTATTTATTTCCTATTTTGTATGCTAATAGAGCATAACTTTTTATTAATTTAGAGAAAACCAATGAAATAGCTAATGATATTTATCAGCATGATATTGATATGGAAATTTACATAATAAGAAAATAAAATTTTGCACCGTTTCCACTTAACATAAATTTAATGTAAAATGTGTAATTGTTTACAGTACAATAAATAATTAAAATGGATAAATCTCTTTGGCATGGTTTATATTTCTTTCACCCAGTAAGCAACTCAGTTGCATTGAAATATAGAGAAAAGGCCATGATAATCATGTAGTAAAATGTCTTCAGAAAAAGTAAACAGAATAATTAGAGATGTGTAAACAGAACACTAACTGTAGAATATATTACATGGCCATGGAAAATTATATAAGTCAAATATTACAGGGCAAAGCAAGATAAATATGAGTATGAGAGATTTAATAAGTATAATTTTAAAACTAACAATGATAGAATGGTCTGTAGTTTTATTTGCATATACATTTACATAAAATATATGCTTCTCAACTGAAGTACATTCAGGTGAAATATTCTAACCAAAACCCTACCTTCAGAAACACCATTTCTTTTCTAATTCTATCACACAAGATATTAGATCCAAAGAAAATCTCACTGCAGTGAACATGGTATTTTGCTCACTCTGTCTCTATGTTATTTTGTCTCTCTTACGTAGTGCGTAAGAAAGACAAATATATATATATATATTCAATTATCAGTTAGCATCAGATATTTTAGGCTAAAAACAAAACACAATGACAAGCTATATCTTGCCATATTTATCTTAGCTTCATTATTATTTTGAAATAAATTAATAATTAGTCATAAAACATCAGAACATAGAGTACCCCTTCCTAATCTCAATCTTCTCTTCCATAAAAACACCTCTATAAATTTTCCAAGTATAAATATATCAGTATTTTAAATATTTACTATTCCATGATTTATAATTTTAAAATTTGGTCTTTAAAAATATAACCATGATGTTAATGTAATGCTTCTTAATTTTTTAACCACTGTACAGTGATCCATCCTATGACTATACAACACTGAATTCAATATAAATATTGAATTTATTACATTATTTGGATAAGTAGATTGTACATAATAGAAAAATACAGTAACATTAACTTAACTAAAAATAGGTTTACTTTTTCTAAGTAATGTTTATCCACATAACGTTGTTTGCTAGTAATAAATTCACAATTCACAGATATTAATAATGAGAATTATGTGATTATCTTAGTTTTCCTTTCGTAATTGAACTATGGAAACTGAAACCATGGACATTATAATTAATGTGAAAGGGGGAATATGAAGAAGGGAAAATATATAAAGGTTTATTCCAATGAATCTAAAAAGGAGACTATGAGAAAGGAAAATATGTAAAGGTATATGTCACTGGATCTCTCTTTCAAAAAGCTTTTGTAAGGGTCCCAAGGAAAGTTTTTCATGTGTGTATCCTTAACCTGTACCATATCATGTGGATACTCCTAAAAGCAATTAAAGATTGGTATTTTATTTTAATTTTTGGCTGGACAAACAACACCCAGGTAAGTGGAGTTTCTCAAAAAACAAAAAAGAATAATGTTTATAATTTTCCATGAAAATCCAATGCTGCAGTAACATTCATGCAGAGGTATGTTTGTAAAAATGTATAAATAGTAGTGTAAATACAGGATCATAGATAAGACAATTAAATAATTTACTGTCCAAATTGGAATTATTTCAGAATAAAAAGAAGATGTACTAATTATTATGCCAGAATAACAGGAAAATGCTGAGCTATTCTATGCAAAACTGAGTTTTGGAGTCATTCTTGTCATATAGTGCATACCTGTTTAAACTAGACATTGCTAGATGGCAAATTATTCCCAACCTATCACAAAATCAGCCATATTTGAGAGTTTCTTTGGATTTTCATTCTAGCCAAATCTTAGTGTTACACTCAGTGTTCCATTTATTGCCAGTATAATATGTGAAAAAATATAACCTTGTAGTGTCAATTAGCATATTCATGGTTACCTGGGAGGTTTATATGTAGTAGGTAAGTAGGTATTAAAGCTTTTTTTTCCTAAAATGTCTGAAAAAAAATGAACATATTTTGGATTTTTGTCTTTACCTTAACGACTTGTAGCAAATCTTTATATGTTGTGTGTGTGTGTGTGTGTGTGTGTGTGTGTGTGTGTGTGTGTATTATCCCACAGAGATGTTATGGGCCCCAAATCATAATTGGGTTCCAAAGTGGAGAGTGACGATGCACACATAAAATGGTGTAAAAGGATGTATTAATCACACAATAAAATTTATGCACAGAGGGGTTCAGTCTTGCCCAGCTGATCCAAAAATTAATTTGAAAGTGTGGACAAAGGAGATCAACTTTTGTTTTAGATGATGGTTAGAAGTGATGCTTGGCTGAGGGTTCCCAAACATGGTTTAAACTTCCCACCAGCATCAAAGGAGAGAACACTGTAACTTTCTTATCAGTTTCCTAAATGGGGGACAGAATAGGAAGGAGAAATGAGGCTTAAAATTATCAGTAGCTAACCGTCAAAAAATTGCATCTCTTGATTAGAATTTATTCTGATTCTTTTTTTTTTTTTTTTTTTGAGATGGAGTTTATTCTGATTCTTAATGCTTAATGCAGTGTTGGGCTTCATTTAACTGAGTACAAACTTGTTAAGTAAGCCATTATTGTACTTTATAAGGTCTACAGACAAATGCAAGTAAGGAAGGTAAAAACTGAATTGATTTCTTTATACAAGAGCCTAGCATTGTGTAATTTAAAAAGCTAAATTAGTGTCTTGGCCACTATCAATAATGTCAGGACTACTATGAAGCAGATAGTGTCTTGGTAAGACCTTTCTTCAATGCTTTATATGCAAGGTCATGATTTCTATTTGGGGTATCTGGGAGGCAAGAGATTAAGTACTTCGAAGGTACTTCTTTATAGAAGGAATTGTTGCTATCCTTGCCCAACATATGACTAGATCATTGGCAATGTCCAGCAACATCAGTGTAAATGTCCAGATGCTGCTTGATTTTGGTCAGGGCATCCATTGCCAAGATGTCTACTCAATATTTGGCCAATAGTGTTCACCCCAAGTCCTGCCTTTAACTAGAGGTGTCCTGCTTAAGAGATGAAAAATCAGAAACTATCCCCTGAGCTTCATCATGTTAAATGATGGCAATGCCATCTACAAAGTATATGAACTTCCTCTGATCTTTATTCAGTTGATTTCCAATGACTCCCCAGGTGACAAGGCACTGGGCGAAGGATGACATCCCCCATACTGGGACTGGCAAGAGACTGAAGACAGGGTTGTGAGATATGCCAGTGGCCCAGCTTTGACTCCATTCTGTAGCCATGGCTTCTGTAGGCATGCCTAGCATGTAAGGTACTGTTTCCATAATCCAAAACATACAGGTTACCTTTGTACAGAGGTCAGAGGCTTATAAGAGACTCTGACTTCCGGGAGCTCAGAATGTGTGCTTCAATTGTCACTCCAAATAAGATATACAATGGGCCTGAGGAGGGAAGTTTCTTCTATCAGAAGCAAATGGCAACTTGTGGATACCACAGTTGTACCTGAGACTCCACCATGCATGAGGAGAGGTGGCCAAAGCCTCTAAAGGAAAGACGTCTCTGGTGGCACTTATAGTAGTACCTTCTTGTATTGCAGTTTGAACAGATTTTATAGTCTTCTGCTGGAAGGGGCCCCATTAAAGTTGTGCCAATTTGTGAGTAACAGAAAATGAGTATAAGTTAAACTTGTCAGTGAGGAGTATGCTGCCTCTGCCACTCAAAAAGAACTAAAACATGTCACACTTGTATGAATGTTGTAGGTGCAGTCAATGTCAGCAGCTGTTTCTTGAGAGTGTCAGGGATGGAGCAGCCCTGGATTTTCCCAGAAATTTTTAGGAATTTAACTAGAGTGGTGTGGCCATGAATTATGTGTAGGGCAATGATCCATTAGTGTGTCAAACAATTATCCTCAAAAGAGGATATTATTTGAAATCATATTTGTGCTCATTGTGAAAGTTAAATGCGGTTAAGACCTTGCGTGCAAATACTATGCATGATGGCAAGGTTGTTGAAGTGTCCCATGCATAGCTGGATTAAAATATATTGTGTCCCTTTGGACGTGAAGGGAAAATGCTACTGTAAAATTAAGCTCTGAACAGAACATAGTCAAATATTTAATAGCAAAATATTTACCACGTTCTGGTTAAACAAAATGAGTAATTTCAATAAAATTGAGCATCACGGTCAATGGGTAGCACCATAGTATTAAGGTTTCAGCACTCTATTTTGAGGTGCCGTTTATACTTTCTAGGTTTAATAACAGGTCAAACTGCACTGTTAAATAGAGGGAAAGTGGAGATAATCACTCTTTCTGTAAATTGGTCTTATATAATGGATTTCAAATCTTAAAGATCTTGTTTTAATTTAAATGGGGCTATACTCAATATTTTAACTGAGAATGAAAAGGTCCATGTGTCCCATTTTGTCAAGCCAACTTGTAAGAGCCAAAGAATTAATTTAATTTGAATTTATTTCTCATATATTTAAAGTGTTCATGTCTGCTTTGGGATATGCTAGGGAAATAAGTGCTATAATCAACACAATCATTTCAATAGTCAGGTGAGGAACACATATTTTATTTTCAGTAATTCCCCTAAAATTATGAACCATACTTGTGGATAGAATTGTGTCTCTCACAAAGATACATTCAATTCCTAACTTCTTCTGTTTGTACATGTGACTTCATTTGCAAATAGAGTCTTTTCAGATGTAATCAAATTAACATGGAGTCATAGCGGATTACGGTGGGCCCCAATCTAATAAGGTTTGTCTTTAGGAAAAGGCGAATTTGGACACAGACACATAGATATACAGCAGAGATGGCATAGCCTTGTAAATATAGAGGCAGAGATTAGAGTGATGCTTCTACAAGCTGAGAAACACCGAGGGTTGTGGGCAACCACAAGCTAGAAGAGACAAGAAAAGATCAAAAGATCTTCCCTGGAGCCGTTAAAGACAGCATAGCCCTGCTGACACCCTAAATTCTGACTTTAGCTTCCAGAATCATGAGAAAATTAATTTCTGTTGTTTTAAGTCATCCTGTTTGTGACCATGTGTTACAGCAACCTCAGAAAACTAATACAGTTATCTTGTTTACATTTTGTGGGACTGCTTAAACAACATAAATGTATTTCTCACAGCTCTGGAAGCCTAGAAGTCCAGGATCAAGTTGCTGGCAGATCCAGTGTCTGGTGAGGACCTGCTGTGTGGTTTGCAGATAGCTTTTCTTACTGTGTCTTCACATGGTGGAGAGTAGAGGGAGGCTTTAGGCTGAGGGCAATTCATGGAGATATACTGGATGTGAGCTGCAAGTAGGCAATATTTTCTAGCTGTGTTTCCTAACCAAGCAAGTTCTCACTTTCCTTTTTATAAAAGCATGCAGGCACCTTCCTTCCTTCTTTCTTTCTTTTTATTTTCTATTTTTTTAAAGTTGTTATTGGATATATTTTGGGATGTGGGGTTGTTTTCTATTCTATTCATATTTAAGAGTTTCTTCCTCTAGTGTATCTCAAATCAGCATCACCACGTTAGGGGCCTCCAACATGGCAATGTTTGAATTAACCACTTGGTTCTACCACAGGGGTGCTGTGTGTGTTTTTCCCTGTTACTGTGATGATCAGGATGATTTTTAGCAATAGCAGCAGCAAAGGCATTTTGTAGGGTCAGAAAGTGAGCCATCTGTTTTTCAGAGTGCGACCTCAGAAGGCCACATGTTAAATGTTCCTTCTCTACATGGGTGACCACTAAATGGGTTTGTCTGTTGCCCATGTTATTAGTATTTCCTCTGAGTGCTCTAGAGGATAAAGACCAAAACTAATTGAGACATAAAACCAATGGTCGTAGGGTAAAGGTTGCTCACCTGAACTTACCCTTAGTCATGGCTTTTCCTGGAATCAAGACACATGATTTGTTTTGAGATATCCAGATAGATCCAAGCTAAGAATTGCAATCCAGGGCAATTTTAGGAGTGCTTCAATGTAGTATTTCTTTTTCTAAAAGTCAGTTATAGAAACATCTAACTTAAATTTGTTAAATATGTAACAGAACCTCCGCTGGATTTCACAAATGCAACACAAAGCAGCACAGCTCAAAGGGCAGGCTTGGCTAGAAGGCAGGAGCTCAAAGTGCATGCTTGCAAGCAGGCAGCAAAATCAGTTAGTAAAACAAAGTAAGGAAAGAAAGACTACAGTGGTAGTGGACATAGTATAGACATTCTACCGCAACACCAACTGTTTTGTGATCATCTTCCAAAGCCTAATCTTGTGTTTTCTTTCTTATAATTTGATTCAAATGTCAGGATGATGCTGCACATCAAGAGGACATGAACAGACCTATCATTTATATAATGAAAATTCTGCAATCAGAAAATGGGACCCAACAGAATAAATCAGGATAATCTCTATATTTTAAGGGAAAATGATTGCAAACCTTAATTCCATCTGCAAACTTCATCCCCTATTTTCATATAACATAACATATTTACTGGTTGCAAGGATTAGGGCAAGAACATCTTCGGTGGCCTATTGTTCTTTCTGCCATAGTTCACCTTTTAGTCCCTCTAAATATTTGTTTATTCTACATGAAAATACATTCACCCCACCCCCAAAGAGCTCATCACATTACATTTTAAAATGAATGACAAATATTTCATTAGCTCAAATATCTCAAATATTATTACCTAAATTAGATATGAATGAGGCTCTGGAAATAAGCCATCTTTGGCCCAAATCCCTCTTCACCTGCGTATCTGAGAGATTAGAACACAAGTTATCTGCTCCAAAAATATAATGGTGGAACAGGTACAGGCATAGTTATAGATACTACAGTTCACAAAAAGAAGAAAACATGAGGATTAAAAAAGTCATCTATCCCAAACAATTTCAAAATCCAGCCAGGTAAACTCCATTGGCATTCAAGGTCTAGGAGTAATCCTGTATAGCTTGTGACTCTACTTTCTGGGCTCTTAGCTTCATCCTTGACTTCCTTTTTCATGAGAAGTAGCATATGTACGCAATTGAGTAGTTTCATCAGTCTACTGCTTGTCTTGGGAACCAATGTTCTTTTCTATTTTGTATTCTCTCTTCCCCCTTTTGAATTCAAGCTGGACATGTTTCTGCCAGCAAAAAAATCTCAAGAACATCATAAATCTCCTGTTTTTGTGACAGGTTCACTTCATCCATCTCCTCTAAATGGAATGCTCCTCTCCAGATCTTTTTTACTTACTCCCATATCTATTCCTCTCCTCTGTAATGACGAAAGGGGGTCACGAATCAGACATCTAACTTCTTCAAGTACCTTCATATAACTGACCCCGATCCCTTTAGGGCCATGAGCAAAAGGTTTTTCAGCCCCACCCTAGGCTTTCTGTCCAGAACAAACATTTGTGATCATTAGCATGCTAATTCTAAGTTCTTTTGCAATGGATAGGCTACGAATTATTCAAATCATTAACTTCCCTATCCTTTTGGTATAAGAGATCTCTCAATCAATCTCTTTCCTTTTGCATTTTTCACAAGCATCAAGATTAGACCATAAGAATATTCAATATATTTCTTAGACAATAGCCTAAGATACATATCTAAGTTCATTATATACAAGTTCTGCTTTCCATATAGCTGTAGTATGCAATTCAGTCCAATGTTCTGCTACTACTTCATATGAGTCCCTATCTTCAAGTTTTCGATAACAAGTTCCCAATTTCTTTCTAAGCACATGCCAGCAGCAACTTTAATATTACTCAATATTTCCACCAAAAGTCTCTATGATCATGTAGGTGTTCTCTAAAAGAAGATAATGTATTTTATCTACCATTCTCCTCACCTCCTTCTGAGAACTCATTGGAAGAGTACTCAACATCCATATTTCTATTCATAGTAAGTTCAAGATAATATTTTTCTATATGCTACTTAAAATTCTTCCAGCCTCAGACCATTGCCCAATTCCATGAGCACATGTACAGTTTTAGTTGTCCATTATGGCAGCACCCCATTTCCAGCACTAAAATCTATATTAATTACCTTATTTCCATGTGGAAACTTAATTTTACCTAGCCATGTAATAAACTGACTGGCTACGGGCATAAGGGAATGTATTTTCTAGTTTTTTTTTTTTTTTTTTTTTTTTTTTTTAACTTCTTACCATTGCTTTGTATTGTCCCTATTCCATTTATGAATACTGCTAAAAACTTTCCTATATGATTAGTGTTGTTAAATAAATGCTTGTATACTATCCATTAATTTATGTGAAATACGTGCTAACTCTAACCCAGTGTTGTTTTTTTCCTCTTGTGTTTTATAATTTAAATTATGAACTCAGTATTTAGGACCTCATCCTGGAAAATATATATATATATATTTCTTGTCCTTCCTCTCAGATGATAGGATTTTTTTTTTTGGTAGTCAATTTGTAAACCAAAAATAAAATTCTAAGCTCCCCAATCAACTGAATGGACCCCTCCTCTCAGCCAAGGGTATTCCAAAGGAAACCTGAAAGTCTAGCTCAGGCCATGATGGAAATGGGTAATCTGGCACACCTCATTATATCCTCTTCCTGTTAGAATTCAGGCATAACTGATCAACATTGACATTAAGACAGAGACCTTAAGACTAACAAAGCAGACTCTCTGTGACAATAAGAGCAACACAACAGATATCAGGCCCTGAAAGCAATCAAAACATTTTATTCCAAAATATATTTATTTGATATATTTTGAAACAGCCCTGTAAAGCTGTGTCTTGTGGAGAAAAACTACATTCTGCAGAGAACCCCCTTCCCAGGTATTTTTCCTAAACTAGGAAAAAAACAACAAAGAGTCTGGCACCTTTTTAAGTCTGATAAGAAACATTTACATTCCATTCTCTCTGAAGCCTGCTACCTTGAGGCTTCACCTGCATAATAAAAACCTTTTGTCCCTAGGACCCTTAATTATAACTGAGAAATTCCCTTCTATTGATTCCAGGTCTATAGATAAACTCTTTCAACCAATTGCCAACCAGAAAATATTTGAATTCAACTAAGACTTGGAATACCACCCCCAATACCACACCTCACCTCACCCCACCCCAGCATCCAGTTTCCCATCTTTCTGGGTCAAACTAATGTATACTTTACATGTATTAATTGATGTTTTATGTATCTCTAAGGTGTGTAAAACCAAGCTGTAGCCTAACCATCTTGGTGACATGTTCTCAGGATATCCTGGGGCTATGTCACAGGCAATGGTCACTCATATTTGTCTAAGAATAAATCTCTTTAAATATCTTACAAAGTTTGACTCTCTTTTCATATTTTTAAATTTTTCTCTCTCTGCTAATTCTTTTATTTTCTAGCCATACCTTACCATGAAGACTTTCAAAGATGCTGAATATTAGTAGGTGTCTTAGTTCTCACCACCAACTTCTTATATTCAAAGTCTCAATTCCTGTCCCCAATGAGGTATTAAAATGTCAGGTTCTAGATTTCTAAAACTAACAAATTGTACCATGAAATAATCAGTGTAACCTTTTCTTTTGATTTTGACCTCCAAAAATTGTAATTAAAGTCTTTGTAAATTATCTAGTCATTTAATGTAACTTTTTGAAGCATTTTTAAATGCTTGTAGTGAGAGAGCTTTCAGATTACTTAATCTGACATATTGCCCTTTCATGGAAATTTACAGTTCCTTTTTGATATTTAAAGAGTTCTAAATAGGGAAAAGAACATTAATACTGATAGACAGTGGGGACTTATCAAATGTAGTATGTATTCTTCATATACTTTACTATATATAATTTACTTTAATCCTTGCTACCCTGTAAAATACATTGTATTAGTCTAGTTTAAAAAAAAAAAAAAAATCTGTGGTTATTGACATTAATTAGAAATTCTAATTTAGGTTGGCCTGATTTTCATCCATTCAATCATTCATGTTTGGAATCATTCATCCTTTTATTTAACAATATGTGCATGGTCTAGTGGGAGAAACAGATATAAAACAAAGTAATTGAAACATAATTATCCAATTGTAGTTGTAATGATAGCTATGAAACAGATTGTAGTTTGCAATGAGAGCTTGTGGTTGATGTATGTCACCAAGGGAGACTTCCCTAAATAAGTAATATTTAAACACTGACATAAAATTTATGTAGGTATAGACTATATTAAGTTTGCTTGTATGTATGTGAGGCGTGTAAGTGGGTAATTTGATGAAAGAATATGCAGATGCTGATTTTGTCATTAAAAGTATTTTTAGATTATGACATGAAAAACTATTGATCTAATCAGAAAACCATAAGGAAAATAACATAGGCATTAATTATAGTATATAAGAATAAAGGATATAGTCTTGAGCCAAAACATATAGGACATTACTTCATTGCCATGTTGAAATCATTAAGAAGGTATTAAATAGTTTTAATGTTGTGTATATATGGAAAAGGATAATATGATTTAAATTTTCTATTGGACATGCTAATCCAGAAATTTCTGTTGTAATAGTCACATGAAATGATCATTGTTAAATATTGTGACTTTTAAAACTAGTTAGTTGGATTTCCATGTGCCCTTAAAAATTACAGACACAAGGCTGAGGTGGGCAGATCACCTGAGGTCAGGAGTTCAAGATCAGCTTGGCCAACATGGCAAAAGCCCGTCTCTACTAACATTACAAAAATTAGCTGGGCGTGGTGGCAGTTGCCTGTACTCCCAACTACTCAGGAGACTGAGGCAGGAGAATCACTGGAACCCAGGAGGTGGAGGTTGCAGTGAGCTGAGATCATGCCATTGAACTCCAGCCTAGGTGACAAGAGCAAAACTCCATCTCAAAAGAAAAAAAAAAAAATTACATTCTGCATAAGTAAGGCAGGTGTGAAAAAGTGTTTATAACTTGAAGGGGTTAATGTTTCCAAATAAGATAGTATAGAACTATAGAAAGAAGGTATGTAAAGATTAGTGGAAAAATTTTGACCAGCTATATTGAAAATTCGAGTAACATCTGTGAATAACCTAGCTTAAATATCAAATGAAGTCTAGTTAGGTAGTTCCTACTTTTTTATTATTACTGAAAGTACTTCAATAAAGTATTCTCATATTAGGCTCTTTGTACATGTATGAGAGTTTCTCTAGGTTAGACATTTAGAAATGAAATTTAAAGGTCACAGAGTACATGAATTTTAACTTTCTTGTGTGATTAAATTCTTTCCAAAATGATGTAACCAATAAACACTCAGATAATCAACGAAGTCTTATTTTCTTAAGCAGTCGGTGAAGTAAGATCAAGGGAATTACAGTTATTCATATAGTTTTAAAAACAGCAAAATAGGCACATGCTAGTGCCAGAGACAGGCAGGTAGGGTATTTCAATTTGCTTACTTCTCTTTCATCATGATTCAAGAACATGGCAAAAACCACAGCCATATAGTAGAATAAGAGAAAGAAATAGAATGCATGGGAATGTAAATTAAGCTATCAAGGCAGTCCCATACGTTTCCAATTAAGGATTCAGATTTGAATTAGCCCAAATGGGAATAAGAGATATTTTAGGTTTTTCAAGTATTATTAACAGTCACCTCTATGACAGATAGTCTATGCAAGCCTTGTACTATGAAAATTACAAACACTTAAACAAGATCTTGTGATGTGAGTGCTATTATTCTTCTCATTTTACAAATGAGAAAATTGAGGTATAGGTATGTTAAGGACTTTCTCAAGGTCATAGAGTTACTAAACATTGACACTGAGATTTGAGTGCTTGCAAGCAAACTAGAGAATCCTTGGTATAAAATTACCATGTGATACTGCCTTTTAGGACCAAAGATTTATTAATTACCAGACTAAAGCAGTTTTCACAACCAAATGTGGCCAGATAATTAAAATTTTCAGGGACTGAGAAAGAATGCACTTGAAGCTTTATAGATATAGAAAGAGAGGGCCAGGTGTGGTGGCTCACACCTGTAATCCCAGCATTTTGGGAGGCGGAGGTGGGAAGATCACCTCAGGTCAGGAGTTTGAGACCAGCCTAGCCAACATGGTGAAATGCCTTCTCTAAAAATACAAACAATTAGCCAGACCCAGTGGTGGGCACCTGTAATCCCAGCTACTTGGGAGGCTTAGACAGAAGTATTGCTTGAACCCAGAGGTGGAGGTTGTAGTGAGCCAAATTTGTGTCATTGCACTCCAGCCTGGGCAAAAAAAGTGAAACTCCGTCACACACACACAAAAAGAATAAAAGAAAGTGGTAAATATATATGTTCATAAGACCCTACTTCAGTCTGCATTTTCTTAACAACAGTTAGACACTTATTTTGGACTAGATTTAGTCTACTCAGGATCCCCTTGGCTTGAAATTATTTTAAAGTACCTGAACCAAAGTGTTTCTTCGCAGGAGTGATGCCAGTCTGGACATACTACAGAAATGTTGGTAGGTAGTGATGCTGAAGTGGAGGTACACACAATTAGGATAGCTTTGTCTTTATCAAAGCTCCTTCAATCAGATGTCTGCAGGAAGAAATCTCTAAGGAAATTGTAAGGAAGATTCACCCTGAGAGAATCAATTAGAACATGCCTCAAGCCCTTAAACTACTAATTACAAATCAAAACAATATTAGTCAAGTATTTATTTCCTGATCTTCCCTCTCCTACCTAGATCCCTACAGGAACTAGAGTTAGTCCAGATGGGGGGTAAGTAGAGGTAAATACATAAAGAGGAAAATGTAAAAAAGAAGCCAGTCATGCCCTCTTCTTTCACTGAAAGCTGTGTAGCTTGAAGTATGGCCAAGTTGGGAGATAATAAATTGTTTTTACAAATAAAGTTTGAAATCTTCACTATTAGAATGAAGTGGATATCTAAAACAACAGTGTAGGAGCTATTATGTCATTTCAGAGAGACTGAAAGATTATGAGACCCACCTAAATTTTTATCTAAGGAACCATAAACTAGCTGCATTGAATGAGTTTGAATGAACATTGAGGTAAAAATATAAATGTTTTCTATTTTCACCCTATAGAGTTGCATTCTTTCAATATTATAGAGATGCTCCTTTACTTATTATGGGCTTACATTTTGGTAACTCCATCATAAGGTGAAAACACAAGTCAAAAATTCATGTAATACACCTAACCTATCGAACATCATAGTTTAGCCTAGCTTACTGTAAACATGCTTGGAACACTTACATTAGCATACATTTGGGCAAAATCATCCACCATGAATCCTGTTTTGTAATAATGCGTTGAAAAACGTAAAATTTAAAAGTCAAAGTTTAGTTTTCTTGAATATGTAACACTTTGACTCTACCGTAGTGAAGTTAAAAAATGAGAAGTAAAATCATATTTAATGTCTGTACATTAAAATAAATTATAAATTATATAATTCTAAATTAGAATAAATGATATGTATGTGATATATATGAAACAAAATGATATGTCTGACATATTTTATTTCTAGAAAAAATATGCAGCAATTTTTCAAATAAAGTATCTCAATTTAAAGAAATGTTGACTAAAAAAGAACCATGAAGATCAGTTTCTAATCTCAGTGTAATATGAATATTAATCATAAAACAGAAAGGAAAATCTAATTCCTCTAAATTCTAAAAAACATTAAATTAAATGTTAAATACAAATATATCATAAAAATAAAAACCAAAACTGCAATAATTCAGAATATCTACAAAATAAGTATGATGAAACAAGTTATGTGTCAAAATATAGAATAAAGCAATGCTTTGATAAATTACTTTTCTAGGTAAGTCTATATTAAATCAGTATATAAAGCATTATAAAGACCAATTTAGTAAAAATACAACAAAATGGAGACCAAAATAAAGAATAAATAAAAATGAAATCAAAAATTAATATATTAATAAACTATGAAATAAAGTACAAGATTGTAGATTATTTGTGATATCATACAAGAGATAGAATAAAAGGAATTAATCTAATAGTTAAAATAAAGGAAGCAGTTCTATTAATAGCAATATGTATTGTCTTACTGTATGTAACTTATGGAGACATGTCAATATAATTTATAAAAATAGACAAAAATTAAGATTTTTTTTTTCTTCTGGAAAAGGGCTAAGTGTATGAAACATTTATAACATGTTGTTTTCCAAAAATTAAAAAGGTATAATTCAACATCAGTTTCATCAGAGTAGTATATATGAATATGTTGTTTAATTCAAATGCATGTATCCTCATAAAATAATACAGAACACCTACCTCAAAGTGATAGATGCAGGAGGCAGATGAGGGAAGGTATCCAGAGAATCTCTGACTCACCCCACAAGAGTTTATATCAGATGCTTTTGTGCAGATAAAGGAACCTGCCCAGGGCCTTAACTGGGTGTGTCCACATGGAACTGGGGGGCCTGCCTGCGCTCTGGGAGAGTGGGGTGGAGCCACTGGGAATTTGTACGTTGTGCAGTGGGGAGGAGTTTGGAATCTTCAGCTCATGTGTGGTGGCCTGGTATTCAGTCTGTGAGATGGGAGACCGTTGGCAGGGCTTCTTTTTGTTGCCGAGAGCTTTCTTTTAATAAATTCTGTTCTCCTCACCTTTCAATGTGTCTATATGCCTAATTTTTTCCTGGTCATGGGACAAGAACTAGGGTTTTGGCTGAGCTAAGGAGCAAAAGTCCTTCATCAAAAGGACTTCTCTAGACTCCTCCTCACTGGGCAGGGCATCTCTGAAGGGAGGACACAAGCCTAAGTCAGGGACTTACAGACAAAACCCCCATCTATCAGGGACAAAGCACCTGAGGGAAGGGGTGGCTGAGCACCCAGCTTTATTGGATTTACTCATTTCTGTCTGCTGGCTCTGAAGAGAGCAACTGATCCTGAAAAGAAGGATTCTCCCAGCACAGTACACCAGCTCTACTAAGAGACAGACTACTTCCTCAAGTGGGTCCATGATCCCCACGGACTGTGAGAAACCTCCCAGCAGGGGTTGACAGACACCTCATACAGGAGGGCTCTGGCTGGCATCAGGCCAGTGTCCCTCTGGGACGAAGTTTCCAGGGGAAGGAACAAGCAGCTATCTTTGCTGTTCTGCAGCCTCCACTGGTGATACCCAGGAGAACAGGGTCTGGGGTGGACCTGCAGCAAACTGCAGCAGACCTGCAGAAGAGCGGCCAGACTGTTAGAATAAAAACTAACAAATATAAAGCAACAATATCAACATCAACATAAAGGACCCCCACGCAAAAACTCCATCCAAAGGTCCTCAACCTGAAAGATCAAAGGTAGATAAATCCACAAAAATGAGGAAAAACCAGAGTAAAAAGGCTGAAAATTCCAAAACCCAGAATGCCTCTTCTCCTCCAAATGACCACAACTCTTCTCCAGCAAGGGCACAAAATTGGACAGACAATGAGACTGATGAACTGACAGAAAGAGGCTTCAGAAGGTGGGTAATAACAAATTCCTCTGAGCTACAGGAGCATGTTCTAACCCGATGCAAGGAAGCTAAAACCTTGATAAAAGGTTACAGGAAATGCTAACTAGAATAAATCGTTTAGGGAAGAACATGAATGATCTTATGAAGCTGAAAAACACAGCATGAGGACTTTGTGAAGCATACACAAGAATCAATAGCCAAATCTTTGGCAAGTGGAAGAAAGGATATCAGAGGCTGAAGATCAACTTACTGAAATAAGGTGTGAAGACAAGATTAGAGAAAAAATAATGAAAAGGAATAAACAAAGCCTCCAAGAAATATGGGACTATGTGTAAAGACCAAACCTACAATTGATTGTGTACCTGAAAGCGACAGGGAGAACAGAAACCAGCTGGAAAACACAATTCTGGATACTATCCAGGAGAACTTCCCCAACCTAGCAAGACAGGCCAACATTCAAATTCAGGAAATACAGAGAACACCACTAAGATACCGCTCGAGAAGAGCAACCCAAAGACACATAATTGTCAGATTCTCCAAGAATGTAACGAAGGAAAAAATGTTAAGGGCAGCAAGAAAGAAAGGTAAGGTTACCTACAAAGGGAAGCCCATCAGACTAACAGCGGATATCTCTGCAGAAACCGTACAAGCCAGAAGAGAGTGGGGGCTGGCCGGGCGCCATGGCTCACGCCTGTAATCCCAGCACTTTGGGAGGCCAAGGTGGGTGGATCACGAGGTCAGGAGATCGAGACCATCCTGGCTAATATGGTAAAACCCTATCTCTGCTAAAAATACAAAAATACAAAAAAAAAAAAAAAAAAAATTGGCTGGGCGTAGTGGTGGGTGCCTATAGTCCAAGTTACTCGGGAGGCTGAGGCAGGAGAATGGCATGAACCCAGGAAGCAGAGCTTGCAGTGAGCCGAGATCACGCCACTGCACTCTAGCCTGGGCAACAGAGCAAGATTCTGCCTCAAAAAAAAAAAAAAAAAAAAAAAAAAGAAGAAGAAAAAGAAGAGAATGGGGGCCGATATTTAACATTCTTATGGAAAATAATTTTCAACCCAGAATTTCATATCCAGCCAAACAAAGCTTCATAAATGAAGGGGAAATAAAATCCTTTACAGACAAGCAAATGCTGAAGGATTTTGTAACCACCAGGCCTGCCCTACAAGATTTTCTGAAGGAAGTACTAAATATGGAGAGGAAAAAACTGGTACCAGCCACTGCAAAAACACCAAAATATAAAGACCAATGACTCTATGAAGAAATTGCATTAACTAATGTCCAAAATAACCAGCTAAGATCATGATGACAGGATACAATTCACACATATTAACCTTAAATGTAAATGGGCTATGTGTGCTAATTAAAAGACATAGACCAGCAAATTATGCAAAGAGTCAAGACCCTTTCATGTACTGTATTCAGGAGACCCATCTCACTTGCAAAGACACACAATAGGCTCAAAATAAAGGGATTGGGGAATATTTATCAAGCAAATGGAAAGCAAAAAAATTAAAAAAAAATTTAAAAAAAGCAGGGGTTGCAATTCTAGTCTCTGATAAAACAGACTTTAAACCAACAAAGATCAAAAAAGACAAAGAAGGGCATTACATAATGGTAAAGGGATCAATGCAACAAGAAGAACTAACTAACTTAAATACATATGCACCCAAGCACCCAATGCAGGAGCACCCAGATTCATAAAACAAGTTCTCAGAGACCTCCGAAGAGACTTAGATTCCCAAACAATAATAGTGGGAGACATTAACACCCAACTGTCAATATTAGAATGAGACAGAAAATTAACAAGAATATTCAGTACTTGAACTTAGCTCTGGACCAAGTGGACCTAATAGACATCTACAGAACTCTCCACCCCAAATTAACAGAATATACATTCTTCTCTGTACCACACAGCACTTATTCTAAAATTGACCACATAATTGGAAGTAAAACACTCCTCAACAAATGGAAAATATGGGAAATCATAACAAACAGTCTCTTAGACCACAGTACAATCAAATTAGAACTCAAGATTAAGAAACTTACTCAAAACCACATAACTACATGGAAATTGAACAACCTGCTCCTGAATGATTCCTTGGTAAATAAGGAAATTAAGGCAGAAAGAATTTCTTTGAAACCAATGAGAACAAGGAAACAATGTAACAGAATTGATGGGACACAGTTAATGCAGTGTTAAGAGGGAAATTTATTGAACTAAATACCCACAATAGAAAGCTGGAAAGATCTAAAATCAACACCCTGATATCACAATCAAAAGAACTAGAGAAGCAAGAGCAGACAAGTTCAAAACCTAGCAGAAGACAGAAAAACTAAGATTAAAGCAGAACTGAAATAGACAGAGACATGAAAACCCCCTGAAAAAAAATAAAATAAATCCAGGAGCTGTTTTTTTTGGAACGATTTACAAAATAGATGGACCACTATCTCGACTAATAAAGAAGAAAAGAGAGAAGAATCAAATAGACACAGTAAAAATTGATAATGGGAATATCACCACTGATCTCACAGAAATACAAACCGCCATCAGAGAATACTATAAACACCTCTACACAAATAAACTAGAATATCTAGAAAAAAATGGATAAATTCCTGGACACATACAACCTCCCAAGACTAAAACAGGAAGAAGTCGGTTCCTTGAATAGACTAATAACAAGTTCTGAAATTGAGCCTACCAACCAACAAAAGCCCAGGACCAAATGGAATCACAGTGAAATTCTACCAGAGGTACAAAAAGGAGCTGGCACCATTCCCTCTGAATTTATTCGAAACAATAGAAAAAAGAAAGACTCCTCCTTAACTCATATATAAGGCCAGCATCATCCTGATACCAAAACCTGGCAGAGACACAACAACAAAAAAGAAAATTTCAGGCCCGTATCCTCAATAAACATTGATGTGAATATCCTCAATAAAATACAGGCCTACCAAATCCAGCAGCACATCAAAAAGCTTATCCACTAACAATCAAGTTGGCTTCATCCCTGGGATGTAAGTCTAGTTCAACATAAGCAAATCAATAAACATAATCCATCACATAAACAGAACCAATGACCAAAACCACATGATTATCTCAATAGATGCAGAAAAGATTTTTGATAAAATTCAACATCTTTTCATGCTAAAAACTGTCAATAAACTAGGTGTTGATGAAACATATCCCAAAATAATAAGAGCTATTTATGACAAACCCATAGCCAATAACATACTGAATGGGCAAAAACTGGAAGCACTCCCTTTGAAAACCTGCACAAGACAAGAATGCCCTCCCTCATCAATCCTATTCACCACAGCATTGGAAGTTCTGGCCAGGGCAATCAGGCCAAGAAAGAAATAAAGCATGTCAAATAGGAAGAGACAAAGTCACATTGTTTCTGTTTGCAGATGACATGATTGCATATTTACAAAACCCCATTGTCTCATCACAAAAGCTCCTTAAGCTGATAAATAAATTCAGCTGTCTCAGGAGACAAAATCAACGTGAAAACATCACAAGCATTCCTGTACACCAACAACAGACAAGCAGAGAGCGAAATCATGAGTGAACTCTCATTCACAATTGCTATAAAGAGAATAAAATACCTAGGAATACAACTTACATGGGACGTGAAGGACCTTTTCAAGGAGAACTACAAACCACTACTCAAGGAAATAAGAGAAGACATAAACAGATTGAAAAACATTCCATGCTCATGGGTAGGAAGAATCAATATCATGAAAATGGCCATACTGCCAAAAATAACTCAAAGACTCAATGCTATTCCCATCAAGCTACCAGTGGCTTTCTTTGCTGAATTAGAAGAAACTACTTTAAATTTCACATGAAACAAAAAAAGAGCCCATATAGCCAAGACAATCCTAAGCTGAAAGAACAAAGCTGTAGGCATCATGCTAACTGACTTCAAACTATGTTACAAGGCTACAGTAACCAAAACAGCATGGTACTGGTACCAAAACAGATATATAGACCAATGGAACAGAATAGAGGCCTCAGAAATAACACCACACATCTACAACCATCTGATCTTTGTAAACCTGACAAAATCAGGCAATGGGGAAAGGATTCGCTATTTAATAAATGGTGTTGGGAAAACTGGCTATCCATTAGTAGAAAACAAAAACTGTACCCCTTCCTTAAACCTTATACAAAAATTAACTCAAGATGGATTAAAGACCTAAATGTAAAACTTAAACCCATAAAAAACCCTAGAGGAAAACCTAGGCAATAAAATTCAGGACATAGGCATAGGCAAAGACTTTATAATGAAAACACCAAAAGCAATTGCAACAAAAGTCAAAATTGACAAATGGGATCTAATTAAACTAAAGAGCTTCTGCACATTGAAAGAAACTATCATCAGAGTTAACAGGCAACCTACAGAATGGGAGAAAAATTTTGCAAGTCACCCATCTGACAAAGGTCTAATATCCAGAATCTACAAGGAACATAACAAATTTACAAGAGAAAAAAACAAAAACAAAAACAAAAAACATTAACAAGTAGGCAAAGGATATGAACAGATACTTCTCAAAAGAAGACATTATGTGGCCAACAAACATGAAAAAAAGCTGCTCATTAAAGAAATGCACATCAAAACCACAATAAGAGACCATCTCACACCAGTTAGAATGGTGATTATTAAAAAGTCAGAAAACAACAGATGCTGGTGAGGATGTGGAGAAATAGAAATGCTTTTACACTATTGGTGGGAGTGCAAATTAGTTGGACCATTGTAGAAGACCGTGTGGTGATTCCTAAGTATCTAGAAACAGAAATACCATTTGACCCAGCAATCTCATTACTGAGTATATACCCAAAGGGTTATAAGTCATTCTACTATAAAGATACATGCACACATATGTTTATTGCAGCACTATTTACGACAGCAAAGACTTGGAACCAACCCAAATGCCCACCAATGATAGACTGGATAAAGAAAATGTGGCACATATATATCACGGAATACTACACAGCCATTACAAAGAATGAGTTAATGTCCTTTGCAGGGACATGGATGAAGCTGGAAGCCATCATTCTCAACAAACTAATACAGGAACAGAAAACCAAACACCACGTGTTCTCATTCATAAGTGGGAGTTGAACAATGAGAACACATGGACACAGGGAGGGGAACATCACACACTGGGGCCTCTCAGATATGGGGGATAAGGGGAGAGAGAGCATTAGGACAAATACCTAATGCATGCAGGGCTTAAGACGTAGATGATGGGTTGATGGGTGCAGCAAATCACCATGGCACATATATACCTATGTAACAAACCTGCACGTTCTGCATTGTATCCCAGAACTTGAAGTAAACTAAAAAAAAAAAAGAAAGAAAGAAAGAAAGAAAGAAAGAAAGAAAGAAAGAAAGAAAGAAAGAAAGAAA
>NC_045455.1:61205435-61265019 GCF_002776525.5 Piliocolobus tephrosceles | reverse complement strand
GGGGGGGGGAGAAAATGAGGCAAAGAGTTATTTGAAGAAATAATGGCCAAAAACTTTCCAAATCTGAGGAAGGAAATGTGAACCTGAATTCAAGAACCTCAAAAGACTGAGAGTAAAGTGAAATCAAAGAGGCTTACAACAAGACCTATTATAATCAAACTGTCAAACAGACTTATTACCAAACTAAGAATTTTGTCAGTAGCAAAAGAAAAGTGACTTGTCAGGTACAAAGGAGTTTCCATAAGTGGAATGTGTGGTAATAGCCTTAAAATGCTAAAAGAAAAAAAAATACTTCAAACCAAGAACACTTTATCCTGTAAAACTTTCAAAAATAAAGGAGAAATAAATACATTCCAAAAATTGAGGGAGTTCATCCCCACTAGAATTGCCTTATAAGAATAACTGAAAAGAGTGCTTCAAGTTGAAGCATCAAAGAATGATAGACAGTAACATGAAAGCATACAATAATATACAGAACTCTGGCAAAAGTAAATATACATACAAATAGAATTTTCTATACTTCTACAATAATGATGCATAAAACACTTGTAATTCAAGTATAAAAGATAAAAGCATAAGAATAACTGTAACTATAAAAATATATTAATAGAAATATTAAAAGATGTAATCTGTAGTATCAAAAACAAAATAGAGGAGAAATGTAAAGTAGTTGAGTTTTTATATGTAATTCAATTTATTATCAGTTTAAAATAAATATTTATATATATAAGATGATGTATTTAATTTTCATGGTAATCAAAAAGAAAATACCTATAGAAATTCCTGAGAGAAAATTGGAAAGGAATCAAAGGATGCCACTAAAAAAATTAATGAAACACAAAATAAAGCAGCAAAAGAGGAAAAGACAGACCAACTAACCACAAGATCTAGAGAAAACAATTAAGACATTGCAATAGTACATTTTCTCTTATTAGTAATGACTTTTTAAAAAAAGAACTAAACTCTCCATTCAAAAGACATGATGGCTGAATGAATTAAAAAATAAAATCTAAATATATGCTGTTTATGAGACACTAACTTTAGATATAAGAACATACAGAGGCTGAGGATAGAAAGATGGAAAAAGATGTTCCATAGAAATACTAACCAAAACAGAGCAGAAGTGGTGATACTTATGCTGGAAAAGACAGACTCTAAGTCAAAAACTGTCACATTAGACAAAGAGGTCATATACTATAGAAGGTCAATGCAATAAAAAGGTATAATGATTATAAATATATATGTGCCTAACAGCAAACAAATATATAAAACAAACATTTACACCACTGAAAGGAGAAATAGGTGGTAACACAGACATAGCAGATAATTTCAATACTTTCTATAATGGAGAGATTCACTGGACCAAAAAAAAAAAAAAAAAAAATCAGTTAAGTAGAAGACTTGAACAACACTATAGACCAACCAGACCTAACAGACGTATACAGAACACTCTATCCCACTACAGCAGAATACATACTATTCTAAAGCACTCATAAAACATCTTGAAGAAAAATTACATGTTAACTGCATAACAAAGTTTAACACATTTAAGTCTGAAATCATCATAAGTATACTTTGTGACCATAGGTAACTCAGAAGAACAATAGCAAAAGGAAAACTTTAAAATGTACAAATATGTCAAAATTAAGCAAAACATTATTGAAAAAACAATGGCCATAGGAGAAATAACAAGGAAAATAACAGGTGAGAACTGAAAATAAAAATATAACCCACTTATGGCATGCATCAAAAGTAGTACTAATGGAGGAGTTGGTAGGGATAAATGCCTATATTTAAAAATAAGGCTGGTATGAGATGGCATACCATTGTAGTTTTGATGAGCATTTTAAATATGCTTGTTGGACACATGTATGTCTTATTTCCAGAACTGTCTACTTATGTCCTTTGTGCATTTTTTAATGAGGTTGTTTTTTGCTTGTTGAATTTGTTTAAGTTCCTTATAGATGCTATATATTAGACCTCCCTCATATGCACAGTTTGTGAATATTTCTTCACAGTTGTCCATTTACTCTGTTGATAGTTTATTTTTCAATGCAGTAGCTCTTTAGTTTAATTAGGTCCCAATGGTCAATTCCGTTTTTGTTGCAATTGCTTTTGGGGACTTAGTCATAAGTTATTTACCAGGACCCGTATCTGGAGTGGTATTTCCTAGGTTTTCTTCTAGAATTTTTAGAGTTTTAGGTCTTACATTTAAGTCTTTAATCCATCATGCATTAATTTTTGTATATGGTGACAAATAGTGGTACAGTTTCATTCTTCTGCATAAAGCTAGCTGGTTATTCCAGCATCATTTATTAAATATGGAATCATTACCCCATTAATAATTGTCAGCTTTGGCAAAGATCAGATGACTGTAGGTGTATGGCTTTATTTCTACATCCTCTATCCTGTTCCATTAGTTTATGTATTCATTTTTGTACCCAGTACTATGCTGTTCTTGTTACTGTAACCTTGCACTATAATTTAAATTCAGGTAGGGTATTGCCTCAGGCATCGCTCTTTTTTCTTAAGATTGCATTGGCTATTTCACTTTTTGTGTAGGTTTCCATATGAATTTTAGAATACTTTGAGATACTATCTCATACCAGTCAGAATGATTAATATAAAATGTCAGAACACAACAGATGTTGGCGAGTTTGCAAAGAAAATGAAATGTATATACACTGTTGGTGGGAATATAAATTAGTTCAGCCACTGTGGAAAGTAGTTTCGAGATTTCTCAAAGAACTTAAAACAGAACTACTATTTGACCCAGCAATCCCATTACTGGGTATATACCCAAAGAAAAATAAATTGCTCTACCAATAAGACAAATGAACTCAAATGTTTATTGCAGCACTATTTACAATAGCAAAGAGATGAAATCAACCTAGGTGTCCATCAATGGTGGACTAGATAAAGATAATATAGCTCATATACACCACAGAATACTACACAGCCATGAAAAGCATGAAACTATGTTCTGTGCAGCAACATAGGTGAAGGTTGAGGCTACTATCTTAGGTAAATTAATGCAGTAACAGGAAACCAAATACCATATGTTATCCATTATAAGTGGGAATTAAACATTGAGTACACCTGAACATAAAGATAGGGACAATAGACATTGGGAACTACTTGAGAGAGAGAGAAAGAGGGTGGGGTGAAGGTTAAAAAGCTACCTATGCTATACTCATCACCTAGGTGATGTGACCAATTGTTCACTGAACCTCAGCAACATGCAATTTACCCATGTAACAAATCTGCACATGTATCCCCTGAAGTTAAAAATTGGAAAGCAAAAAATAATAAGTGGAAAGAACTAAAGTCAAAACCCTATGTTTATAATTCAAGGAGCTAGAAAAACAAGAATAGACTAAACCAAAGTAAGCAGAAGTAAGAGGGTGACACAAATTAGGAAATAATGAAGCAAATAAAACTAAGTATAAAAAATTAACAGAAATATAAATTTGCTTTTGGAAAGATCAATAAAATTAATATAACTTTATGTAAATTGACTAGGGAAAAACGGGGAACAAATTTAAACAACAAAAACCAGATATGAAAGAGGAAACATTACACCAGATCTCACAGAAAGAAAAAGGATTATAAGAGATTGCTAGGGACAATTATATACTAAATTTGATAACCTAGAGGAAATGGATAAATTTATAGAAGCATACAACATATCAATCATTTATCACAAAATTTTTTTTAAAAAAATGGAATAAACCTAATTAATAATGCAACTGAGACAAAATCGGTAAAAACAAAAACAAAAACCTCTCATCAAAGAAGAGCCCTAGACAAGGGAGAATTCTACCAAACATTTGAAGAAGAATTAACACCAATATTTAAAGTCCTCTGTATTAGTCAGCGTTCTCTAGAAGGACAAAACTAACAGGATCTATGTATATATAAAAGTGAGTTTATTAAAGAGAATTGACTCACACGGTCACAAGGCAAAGTCCCATGATAGGCCGACTGCAAGTTGAGGAGCAAGGAAGCCAGCAGTGGCTGAGTCTGAGACCCAAAACTTCAAAAGTAGGGAAGCCGACAGCAGAGTCGTGGTGGAAGGCTTGAGGGCCCTTGGCAAACCACTGGTGTAAGTCCAACAGTCCAAAAGCTAAAGAGCTTGAAGTTTGATGTTCGAGGGCAGGAAGCATCACCGGGAGAAAGATGAAGGTGGGAAGACTCAGCAAGTCAGCTTCTTCCACCTTCTTTTGTCTGCTTTTCCTAGCTTCTCTGGCAAACTGAATGGTGCCCAACCACACTGTGAGTGGGTCTTCCTGAGGGTGGGCCTTTGTTTCACAGTACACTGGCTCAAATGTTAATCTCTTCTGGCAGATACACCCAGAAACAACACTTTGCATTCTTCCATCCAATAAAGTTGATACTTAATATTAATCATTACATCCACCAAAATAAATACATAAACAAACAAACAAACAAGAGAGAATGCTTTACATTTATTCCATGAGGCCAGTCTTACTTTGATACCAAAATCAGACACGGGAAGGGGGCCGGAGATGATGGACTAGAGGCAGCTAATGTGCACCACTTGTAGAGAGGAAAGATCTGAGAAACCATGTTAGGATCCATGAAGGCAGCAGGGGAACACAGAGAAGAGAGAGGAGCGAAGTTAGACACCAGTCTGTCTGTGCTCAGCATAGAGCCAGAAAAACCTCTCCAACATGGGAAAAGGTGAGTGAGTGAGAGCCCCCAGGGATTCATGCTTTCTACAGAGAATGGGAGAATCAACCCAGCACCCCACCACACTTTTAGACTGAGGCAGAGAGCCACCTGGACATTTTACAGGGCAAATCCTGAGTCCAAGCGGACCTCCACAAAGCTTGGGCCCCAGAACAGACAAACACTGGTGCCACAGCCCCAATAGAGGCTGCAGTTGTAGTGCTCAGGAAAACTAACATTGCTCCACCACCACTTGTTAACCGGGGCTCTGTACTAGTTTCCAGACCAGCAGTCTTGCTTTGGTCTAAACTTGGCCTGCCACCCCTTGCACCCCTGCCACTGGTAAGCAACAGGCAACTCTATCTAGAGTCATTGGCCCAGCAGTCCCACTTTCGTGTAAACTCATCTGGAGAGCACAGCCTCCTGTAGTAATGGGAAACATCCTGATGTCCAAGCAAGAGACCCTACCCACACCTGCCACTGGTAGTCAGGTGGTAGGTGCCCGCTAGAGCCTCTGACCCAATGGCCCAACTTCTGTGTGAACTCAGCAGGAGGGTGTAGCTTCCTGTTGACACATGAAACACCCAGACAGCAGAGCAAGAGACCACACCTACCTCCACCACTGGTATCCAGGCAGGCAATGCCTGCTGGAGCTTCTAGCCCAGCAGCTTTTCTTCTTCACAAATCCAGCTGGAGAGTAAAGAGTCCTGTTATCCAAGGAAACACCAGGATTGCAGGGTGTATGACCTAATAGCCACGCAGGCAAAACCTGCTAGAGCTCCCAGCCCAGTGGTCCTATGTGTGCCTGAATTTTCCAAGGGATGCAGCCTACTCTTTTCCTGGAAAAATCCAGAGGACAGACATGGCAGTCACACCCAACCTGACTCCCAGGTTGTTTTTCAGAATTAACCTGATAAAGCTGACAAACACAGTACAAGTATTTCATAACGCACTTTCAAGTATTAACAGCAGAACAGACAAAGCTGAAAAGAGCATCTCAGAGCTGGAAGGTCCTTTGCAGGAAAATGGATGGAACTAGAGGCCACCATCCTTAGTAAACTAACACAGAAACAGGAAATCTAATACCACATGTTCTCACTTATAAGTGGAGCTAAATAAAGAGAATACATGGACAGAAAGAGGGGAACAATCAACACTGGGGCCTACTTGAGGATGATAGGTGAGAGGAGAAAGAGGTTCAGAAACAAACAAACAAAAAAAACTGCTGGGTGTTATGCTTAGTAACCGGGTGATGATATAATCTGCACACTAAACTCCTGAGTCACAAGTTTACCTATATAAGAAACCTGCACATGTACCCCTGAACCTAAAATCAAATTAAAATATTTTTTAAATTAGATTATTTCACAAGAAAAGAATACTAAAGATTGATGTCCCTAGATAAATGTTAATGCAAAAACCCTCACCAAATACTAGCAAACCAAATTTAACAACACATTAAAAGGATTATTCATTATAATCAAGTGGGATTTATTTATAAAATGTTTATAAATAAATAAGATTTATTTATAAAATGTTTATAAATAAATAAGATTTATTTATAAAATGTTTATAAATAAATAAGATTTATTTATAAAATGTTTATAAATAAATAAGATTTATGTATAAAATGTTTATAAATAAATAAGATTTATGTATAAAATGTAAAGATGTTTCAGTATACTAAAATCAGCCAATAAAATACACATTAAAATAATGAAGAATATAACCACATTATATTTTCAATTGATTCAGAAAAAGCATTTGGCAAAATTAAAAAATGTTGCATAATAAAAACAATGATGTAGAAATAGAGGGAAATTACTTCAATATAATAAAGATCAAAATATGTTCATATCTAACATTATTCTCAATGGTAAAAACTATTTACCTGTAAGATCAGAAACAATAAATGTATGTTTAATCTCACCATTTCTATTCAATATACTAGAAGTCTCAACCACAGCAATCAGGCAAGAAAAAGAAATAAAAGTCATCTAAATAAGAAAGAAAGAAGTAGAATTATCTTTGTTTGCTAATTACATAATTCTGTGTGTAGAAAACCCCCTTCCAGTGGAATGCTATAAGAGCTAATAAATTTAGCAGTTTCAGTATACAAAGTCAATATGTGTAAATTAGTTGCATGTACATACACTTAGAATAAATAGGCCAAGAAGAAAATTTGATGTTTACCATAGAATCACAAAAATTAAAAACAAATGTATCAAAGGAGGTGAAAGACTTCTATAGTTAAAACTACAAAGCATTGCTGAAAGAAATTAAAGACACTAATAAATGGATTGAAATTTTGTGTTCACAGATTGGAAGATCTAATATTGTCAAACATCCATAGAGATGCAATACAATTTCTAGCAAATTCCTAATGCATTTATTTTAGAAAATTTTAAAATAAATCCTAAAATTCATATAAAACTACAAAGGACCCCAAACAGCTAGAAAGAGCCAAAACAACAACAACAACAACAACAACAAAATAAAAAACAAAACAAAACAAACAAAGAAACAAAACTTGAGAAAAAACAAAGTTGAAGGCCTTATGCTTTGTGACTTCAAAAGATATCACAAAGATATATTTACCAAATAGTTTGGTAATTAGATAAAAACAGGCATATACACCAATGCCATACAGAACGGAGAGCCCCAAAATAAACCTTTGTGTGTATGGTCAAATGATCTTCAACTAACATGCCAGCGTTCTATAATGGGAAAAAGATCATCTCTCTTCAACAAATGATGTTGGAAGAACTGTATATCTACATATAAAATAATGAAGTTGGACCTTCGCCTTAGATTATACATAACAATTAACACAAAATAGATTAAAGAAGTAAACATGTGACCTAGTCCTATAAAATTCTTAGAAAAAACATAAGGTAAAAGCCTCCTGATACTGGATTTGGCAATGGTTTCCTGCATGTGATACCAAAAGCACAGACAGCAAAACCAAACATAGACAAACGGAATTACAACAAGCTAAAAACAATTTTTTACAGAGAATAAAACAACACAGTGAAAAAGTGACTCACAGAATGGGAAAAATTGCTTGAAAACTGTATATCTGATAAAGAGTTGATACCTAGTTAATAACTACATATATTCTACAACTCAAGAACAACAAAAATTCAAATAAAAAAGGGGGAACTTGAAAAGACATTTCCTTTAAAAAAGGTATACAAGGCCGAGCACGGTAGCTCACCTCTGTAATCCCAGCATTTTGGGAGGTCGAGGCAGGTGGATCACCTGAGGTCAGGAGTTCTAGACCAGCCTGGCCAACATGATGAAATCCCGTCTCTACTAAAAATACAAAAATTAGCCAGGCGTGGTGGCAGGCACCAGTAATCCCAGCTACTCGAGAGGATGAATCAGGAGAATCACTTGAACCCAGGAGGCGGAGGTTGCAGTGAGCTGAGACCATGCCATTGCACTCCAGCCTGGGGGACAAAAGCAACACTTAGTCTCAAAGGAAAGAAAAAAAAAGACATACAAATGTCTTTTATATATACTTCTATATGGTATCTAAAATCATTAAACTCTTAGAAAAGGGCTGGGAGAATTTTTAAAGGGGAGTTGTTGTTGAATATATAGAGAGTCTCAATACTGCAAGATAAAAAGAACAGAACAGTTCCCTTCAGATTGTTCATAATTATATAGACGGAAATTGTGAATTGTATTCAAAATTATAAAATGTTTGTGAGTGATTTTTATGAATCATGGAATATATTTCACTATATATGCCAACAATTTTAGCTTACCAGATTTCATTGAACACACAAAAATCAGTCATAAATGCACTTAAATGTGTACTGAAAAATAAAATATTCTGAAAATATAGGTTAAATTTATTTAAACAGAAACTGTATTTAATTAAACAGCATTCTTACAAAGTTTGGCATTGTGATTTCAGCTGCCATATTATTCCCTAGAATTGTTATGAACAGTAATTTCGTTGAGTTTGGAGGTGATACTAATTTAAAAGATGGTATCAATATTGCTAGTAGTAATAAACAATCTTTACCAAATAAAGCTAGACTAAAATAAAATTTATTTATTTTAGAATAGGAACAACTGAAAAAATTTATCTTAAAAGAAAGACGGCAAGATGCTGAATAAAATAAAAACAAATGGAACACCTAAATTTAAATAAATTTCCCATGAATAGGAAATTATTCTATGAATGTAGAGAAGAAATGAGGAGAAATCCTTTAACATACAAATTATATTTGCTGTAAAGTTTTAAACTCCGTGTGTGTGTGTTAGAATGTGAGTGTGTGTGTTGGAGTGTAAGTGCTTGTGTGTGCATGGGTAGAACCGTGACTCAGGATTAATGTCACATTGTATAACACAAGTAAGAATCAATAATGTACAGACTGGTTAAGATACAGCATAAACATAGTGACTATATTTAATAACAATGTCTTGTATACTTAAAAATCTTTAACAGAATAGATAAGTGTTCTTCCCACAAATAATAGTATGTGAGATTATGTTTATGTTATTTAGCTCAGTTTAGCCATTTCACAATATATAGATATTTCAAAGTGACATATTGTACATAATATGCACAATTTTTACTTAAATGTTCAAAAGAAGACAAATGGCCAGGCATATGAAATAATGTTCAACATCACTATCGTTAGAGAAATGCAAATTAAAAACACAATGAGATAGTATCCTACCCGTCAGAATGGCTATTAGTAAAACGTGAAAAAAATAACAGATATTGCCAGAATGTGAAGAAAAAGAAACTCGAATCCACTATTGGCAAGAATGTAAATTGAGATAACCTCTATGGAAAACAGAATGGGGATTTCTCAAAGAACTCAAAATATTAGGTTGCTGCAAAAGTAATTGCAGTTTTTGCCATCAAAAGTAATGGCAAAAACTGAAATTAATTTTCCTCTACCGTAATAGACCTACCATTCAATCCAGCAGTCCCTCTAATGGGTATCTACCTATAAGAAAATAAGTCATTCCAACTAAAAGATAACTGCACTCATATGTTTATCATAGCACTACTCGCACAAACAAACATGCAAAAGCAAGCTAAGTGTCCATCAACAGATAATTAGATAAAATATAGTGTATATACACAATGGAATGATATTAAGCCATAAAAACCAATAGAATCACGTATTTTTCAGCAATACATTTGGAACTGGAGGCCATTATCTTAAGTGAGACTCAAACACAGCAAGACAAATACCGCACGCTTTTACTTATAAGTGGGAGCTAAATAATGTGTATACATGAACATAGACTGTGGAATTATAGACATTGAAGACTCAAAGGGTTAGGGGAGGTGAGAGAGAGATGAGTGATGGAAATTATTTATTGGGTAGAAGGCACATTATTTGGGTGATGGATATACTAAATGCCTAGGCATCACCACTACACAATATATCCATGCAACACAATTGCACTTACATTTATACAAATTTTGAAAAGCTTGTGTATCCAGTCATATAAATATATCAGTCAACGAAACCTGTCTCAAATCAAAAGCAGCCTCAGGACCTTTTCACTAATCTATACCAAAAGAATTCCAAGGAGATTTAGTCCAAATGGGGGAGTATCAAAAACAAACCAAAAAGAAAAAAATAAGCCCAAAGGAAGTATCACCACAATCAGAAAGCCCACACAGGCCATTCCACATAAAAGTAGGAAAATATTTATTTTGTTTTTTAACAAAACTGAATTAAAATGAAACTGAACTAAACTAAAATTGTACATCTCTATAATTCTGTCCTTACAATATGCAAATATTTGTTACAATCTCAGTAATAAAATGGGAGAAGAGTACTTTTCCATACAGATCTTGGTAACTCCTTAATAATAGAGATGAAACTAACTTGTGAAATAAATCACAATAAACGGGAGAATGCCATGTAGTTATTTTTCTGTGTATGTTTGCATATAAAACTGCTCTTCTAACCTATTTCTGAATCGGATTAATGATTCTTAATTACATTGTCTACTATTTTCCTCAGAAGCTTATGTTTTTTGTTTGTAAGGTTATTTTTTGTTTTGTTTGTTAATTTTAATTCATATTGGGGTTCTGTGATAATGGTTTACCCCTGTTTAGAAGGCAAGTCCATCCACTAGGAATGGGTGTATTCATTATTTCTTTTCTTGCAAAATATTTTTAAGTGTGTCTTATTTGTATCCCAGTAACACAATTTTTATTTACCAAAAATTTCATAGGCACAGAATAGATGATGAATCAAAGTCATAAATGTTTGAAAAATTAAATAGTAAAATATATTAGTTTTTCACAGATGATCTCTTGGAATCACTTCCTGTATCTCCTATAAACTCATCTACAATTAATTGGCTATAAGTTTCTCACATATTGCCAAGGTCATTTGGTGACTCAGAACATATTTAGTGTTCAATATTATGACTGATATATCTGGGATTCCTGGACTAAAATAAAAGATAGGAGAAAAAAATACTTTAAAGAAAACTCAAGTTATTTTCTCTATTTAACTACTATCTGTAAGTGATTATGAGAAATTGAAAATTTTCAAACTTTCACCAGGAAAATGAATCAGAACTTTGATCTGAGTTCCAAAGCTTATTCTCATTTAGAATGTCTCTATAACTTCATCTATCCCATCGTTTACATGTGCTCAGATTAAAAATCTTTGTGGTGGGCATTAATACTCCTCAAGAATGGTCTGATTCTCTTTGATGCACATCTTAAAATTTTCTTTTCAACTGAGTTTACATTAGGTGTTGTCATGAAACTTACTTTGGACAATGGAATATGAGTGATAATGGCCAATACTCAATTTATCATCCTCCACCAGTCTCTCTTTCTCTTTAATTAGCCAAAGAGAACAGACAAGTTTTCAACAGTGGCTGCTCCATCTGCCTGGGTCCAATAGTAAAGGTAACACAAAGCAGAACGCACAGCCAGCTTGAAACTCACAGATGTTTATATAAAAACTGAATCTTTATATTTTAAGTTAATGAGTTTGTTTTTATTATTGATATTACCATGACATATCCTTATGCATCATATATGAATCATCAATCTACACATCCCATCAGTGAAAAATATTTGGGAAGAGGATAGGAGTGGGGCAAAGGTTAAAAAAAACCAAAATACTACCTATTGGATACTATGCTCAGTACTCATGTGATCCAATTAATCATACTCCAAACCTTAGCATCACAAAATATACTCAAGTGATATGATTTGGATCTGTGTCCCCACCAAATCTCGTGTTGAATCATAGTCCCAGTGTTGAAATTGGGTCTGGTGAGAGGCTTTGAGTGATGGGTTCAGATCGCTCATTGCTTGCTGTCCTCCTGAAAGTGAGTGAGTTCTTGCAAGATCTGGTTATTGAAAAGTGTGTGTCACTTCCCCCACACACTCTTCTTGCTCCTGACATGTGACTTACATCCTCCTGCTTTGACTTCCAACTTGAGTAAAATCTCCCTGAGGCCTTCCCAGAAGCCAAGCAGATGCCAGTATCATGCTTGTGCTGCATGCAGAACCAGGAGCCAATTAAACCTCTTTTCTTTATAAATTACTCAGTCTCAAGTAATTCTTTATAGCAATATAAGAATGGCCTAACATACTATGTAAAAAAACCCCGCACATGTACCCCCGAATCTAAAATAAAAGTTAAAATTGTTTATAAAAAGAAAAATAATACCTTATGATACCTCTTTAGCCTTATAATATTTATTTTTATATATTTAATATCTTTAGATTTTATTAAAATACAGGCTTCAGGCAACCAGATACCACCCTAACTCTTTGTTCACCACTATTTCATCACTACCTATAAAGATCTAATACAGGGTAAGCAATAATTAAGTACTGTTAAATAATCTGGCTTAATTTGTAAAAATGACTAAAGAATTATTTGTTTAGGACCTTGTGAATTCAATATTTGTTACTGTTAACTGATATGCAAATCAGATAATTCATAGAGTAATTAATAGCATGTAGGGTTAGTAGACAGAACTAGTGATAAATCTAATGTTTTTGGAACAGGTGGGATTGACAAAGTATATGCTTCACACCTGATAAACTGAATAAATTAAGTGTAAAATGATGTTTCTTTGGATCAAATGCATATATTGTTAAATCTTAAAAGTATTGCCTACTACCTGTATACATTTCTACACTGTTTTCTAACACTTTCTTTACTCCTTCAGTCTAAAAATAACAGACCCTACAAAAGACCTAGAACATATTATCTCTTGGATGAAGTAGAATTATTCATAACTTTTGCAGAAAGTAGAATAACCATTCTTGGCCTCATATCATTTGATTTGATATTTTATGTTCTAATTTACTCTGTAAATATTTTTTGCCTTGTTTGTAAAATAATACACCTGATGACAAACAATGTGATCGCTAGAGTCACATGTTGTGAGTCAAATAGACTTTGTGGTTCAAAGACCACCAAGTCTTTGAACAAATTTATTATCCCAATAATCCCATACCTCACCTGTATGGAAGTAAAATGTCATTCATCATTGTGTCAAATAATGTAAACTAGATAAAATGCTGAGTAAAATAGTTTGCATAAAGTCAGTTTTCATAAAAATGTGATCCCAAGCTTGGCCCAAAAGTAATTCATGGTTTAATAAGAAAGAAGATACATAAATCTTTAAAATACAATATTATCAGTTCAGATAAAGATAGGCAAAGATACAATGAGATACAGAGTAGTGTTTACTTACTTATCCAGATAGTGTTGGAAAAGTAAGGAGGTGATATTTAAGCAGAAACTTGAAGAAAAATCATGACTTGAAAAAACGAATAAGCAAAATCATATAGAACATAATATAAAGTGAAAAACGTATAATGAAGCACAGTTTCTAAGTGAATGACGGTGCTATTTACAGAAATGAAATTCTCAAATGCTACACTCAAGTAGACATCTGGTGAGTGTGGCCTTGAAACTGATATTTGTGAATAGAAAAGTTTTAACTATATTGTTTCTAAAACGATGGTAAGTGGGTATCTAGAAAAAGAAAATATCACTAGGGTTAAAAATTACTATGGTTCGGCCAGGCGCGGTGGCTCACACCTGTAATCCCTGCACTTTGGGAGGCCAAGGCAGACAGATCACGAGGTCAGGAGATCAAGACCATCCTGGCTAACACTGTGAAACGAGGTCTCTACTGAAAATACAAAAAAAAAAAAAAAAAAAGAAAGAAAAAAGAAAAAAATTAGCCGGGCGTGGTGGCGGGCGCCTGTAGTCCCAGCTCCTCCGAAGGCTGAGGCAGGAGAATGGCGTGAACCCGGGAGGCGGAGCTTGCAGTGAGCAGAGATCACGCCACTGGACTTCAGCCTGGGCGACAGAGAGAGACTCTGCGTCAAAAAACAAAACAAAACAAACAAACAAACAAACAAAAATTACTATGGTTCATGAAAAATACATCAAAGAGAAAAGCTATTTCCATTTTTTTTTACAGGGTCCATTGATTGAAAACCAGGGCCTTATTACAGAAAAGAAAAAAGAAAAAAAAGAACAACAACAACAAAAAAAGCTGTTTCTGGATCTGAGAAAGTAGTTTCCTCATGATTAATAAATTAATTAGGCATGCAGGAAACTCTCTATTGGTATGCTATTTGACCCGTTGTTTTGTTGTTGTCGTTTGTAGCTTCCCACTCAATAATATTATCAATAAGTTAAATGCAATATACTGTTCAATTCTGCTAGATATATAGATTTGAGAAGGATAGCAGTGTACAATGGATTACAAAATTAAAAATGTTAATAAACAAGACTACTTGAAACTATAAGGTAAATTTTAAAAGAATAGATGCAAAAAATTACATTGAATTAAAAAATCAATACATAAGTACAAAGTCTTCATCTTAAGGAGTCTCTTTACTTCATATTTTGGAATACTTTTTTTGGTGAGAATTACAGTCAATACTTAAAGCAAGAAAAACAGTTTATGATTGACTATATTTGAGAACTCCTAGGACACACAAAATTTTAAAAATGTACTTATTAAATGAAGTCTCAAATTTAATTTTGTTAATATCAACTGTAAGTCTATGTAGGGGAATGATGTTAAGTAAAAGTTAAAAATCATTTAAAGTATGAAATCCACCTTCCATAATGAAGCATTTTCTGGGATCAATGTTTTTGTTTCAAAGCTTAACCATTGCTGGAAGTGTAGAAAGTGATTGAAATTTTTAGTCAAAGAGATCCTACTAAGGGTAAATTTGCACACATTAAACTGACCACAGTGAGTACCTTATAACTGGTCTCTGATATTAATGCATAAATAATTTTAATTATTTTTGAATGCTGTTTAATATTTAGATTCTTATATTTTACTTTGTTTATTCACTTATTAGTTATACCAGGGATAAATTGATATACAAGGAATATAATAGTGAATAAGATAGACGCTATTTCTTCAGTGAATTTGCAATCTAGTAGAAGAATAAAGATACTAAGTAAGCATGATAATTTTGGATTATATTATATACATTTAAGGAAATATTTAGAATAATATATTACAGAATATTTAGCTTATTCTTTTAGGGAAAATACTCTGGCAAGTCTCCTCAAGGAAACACAATTTGAGCTGTTAATTAAAATCAAAACAATAAATGAATGGAAGTAGATAAAATGAAAAAAAAATCTTTAGGAAGAAATATGAGAGCAATTGATGAAAAAAAAAAATAGATCTTCCATGTACACATCATAATTTTTGTCTTACTAAGGAGGGAGAGAATTGTAAAGTTATTATATATCTTTTATTTGAATACAAAAAATTGTTTTATTTTTAACTTCTCTTCTATGCCTTAACACTTAGTGAAGATTCATTTTGTATTTTAACATTATATATACATTTTAGTTATTCAGATTTATCTGTGAGTTTTTACATTGCTTATATTTCAGCAATATATTTTTTAATTTTAGTAGGAAATTGGTAGAAGTTAAAGCAACAGGTGTTAATAATATACTACTTAAACTAGAAGTCACTTTTAAACTTTGATTAAGGTTACACATTAATCATAATACTTCAGGAATCTAGACTCAACAGCAAGAGTTTTGCTTGCATTCAGGGGAGAAAATTTGGGAACAGAAATACTAGCTCTTAGAGTCTTTTGATATACATGCGTAAGTAAGAAAATAGAGGCTCACTCTAAAGTATCTAATCTATTAAAATGAAGAGGTGAAGAGGAGGAATTTGTCTTAAGCTCTTAATTGTACTTGAAGTTCATTTAAATAAAGCACAGTTTCTTCAATTGTTTGCAGCAGTATTTAGTAAACATAAAATTACTGTTTTACGATTCAAATGTTTATAATCTCAATAGATAATAACAGGTGAATATTAAATAATTGAAGTCACAGAGAATAGAGAATGAAAAAGGTCACTAGAGGCAAAAGAAATTAACTCAGATAAGATAATAAAATTACATTTTGTGCATAAATCTTGGTTTCTAATACCTTTCCTCAATATGAACAACCAAACCTCCTTAGAAAAATAAATGGTTATAGTTCTGCAGCAAGATACATACAGCAAAAGTCTGAGGCATCACATGCTACCAGAAAGAAGTGTTAAAAACAATCAAACAAATAAACCGAACAACTTCTCAGAGATGAGGGTTAGAGCAAAGAAACACAGAAGCCAATTGAGAGAATTTACAAAGTTGAAATATTTTGCGGGACAAAGTAATAGCCTAATGTATAAAATACCCATGCATCCATATACATACTGATATCAATAGCTGATTAAATGAATAAATAGAGAACATGACACAAATCTCTCTTGCAGAAGAATTCTGAATAACTTACGCAGGCATTCTGCTCTCAAGAAGGTGGTACATAACTACCACCTTTAAGTGTGGCCTGCACTTGGTACCTTCTCCGTAAACAGTGCCATATAGAAAGAGGGGAAATATAGCTTTCTAGTGGAAAATCCTAATAAATAAATTATGTTGATTGTATATACCCTTGAGATAATATGATGTGATGAGAATGACACACGTTGTCTGTAGTCTTCCTTCCAAATATCTGTAATTCCATTTCAATCATGTGAAAATGATAGCAGCAGGAGGCAAATTCCTAGGCAGACAAAGGTTGGTCCCTGGTGAAACCTGATCTTCAAACCAAAGACAATTTAAAGCCTGAAGCCTGATAACTGAACTGCCCCTTCTCCGTGGAGTCCACCACTGGAATGAGAACTTCCTCGATGCCTTTTCACCAATCAAACAGTGCTTTTTCCAAGCCTGCCCATGGACCAATCAGCATAAACTCTCCCATTCTGAGCCCATAAAAACCTTGACTCAGCCACATATTGGGTTACCGGCTTTCTGATCCCCCTCTCTCACAGAGGGCTATCCACTTTGGGTGCCTTCTCATGTGGAGAGCTCTTATGTCTGTCACTCAATAAAACCCTTCACCTTACTCCCTCTCTGGTGTCCAAATACCTCATTCCTCTTGGACGTGAGGTAAGAACCTGGACTCCTCTGAACAGCCTGTGCGAAAAGAACTGTAACACTGTAATCCTCCCTCCCACTCACTGAGCAACTGGGGAGAAAAAGCAATGGTGCCCCATGCTCCCATTCACCAAGCTTTGGGCAGCGGGACTGAAGGAGCTATGACAATCCCTGTCCTCTGAAGCTACAGGCAGAAGGAATGAACATAAGCTGTAACAATTCTCTGGGGCTCAGACCTTGGGAGTCTCTGAACAAAAGCTGTAACACCCCTTGGGGCCCCACAGTTACTGGCATCTCCGAGTTTTGGGGCACCACTGCGTCCCCCTAGTCCAGACGCCAGCACCCAAGGTAGATAGAAGACATTCAAGGCAGCACACCTGGACTGGGTCTGAGAACAGGGGCCTGATGGGCATGGGACCCGGGCAGGTAGCAGCACGAGCTGAGCACAGCCTGCCCAGCCAAGTGGGCAGAGCAAGCCCAGTGGGTCTGAGCAAAGCCCCGGAAGAGGTCCTGGGGACCGCAGAGATTTCTGGCTGGCAAAGAGGCACCAAAAGTATCCTGTGTCAAAAACACATCCCAAAAAATTTCAGTTAAGAAATATCCTGTAAAATAGTAACTAGTACTCATCAAAAGTGTTAAGTTTAACAAAACCAATGAAAGTTGAGAAACTGTCTCAGCCAAGAGAATCCTAAGCACACATGACATCTAAAATGTAGTGTGATATCCCAGATGGAATTTTGAAATAAACAAACAACAAAAACAAGGTATGTAGAAACTATGGAAAACTGATTATAGATTTTAACTAATAATTTGGCAATTGTGATAAATGTACCAAACTAATGGAAGATGTTTATAATAAGGGGAAATGGGTGTGGGAATTATGGAAACTCTCCGTACTAGCTTCATAAATTCTCTGTATATATAACTCTTCCAAAATTTTTAAAGGTTTATTTAAAAATATACTTAATCTGGTTTTCAACAAGGTTAATAATTTTAAAACACAGTTGTAAGACGCATAACAAATAAGCATTTTATAATGAAAAGCAAGTTGACTTTTTAAAGAATAAAGAAATTGGAAATTAAGGGAATTATTTTTTAATTCGAAGTCAAAAGATGTTAGTCTTAAACTCAAATAGGCAGATTTTCTTTTTACTAATTAAGTGTCCTGAAGATTAAGCACGAAATTACAAGACTTGTTAAAAACCTGTAAGTGATTTAGAAAAACAGCTATAAAATTTACTCTTTTCATAAAAAAAGAGAAGAACGAAATTATTGGATAATTTGTAATAAGACAATAGAGTGTTGGTTTTTGTTTCTTTGTTTATAAAATTGATGAGAATTACTGCTAAAAACAATTTGTGTTAAACTACTTATTTAAAATTCAATAATTTACTTGAAACTTTTATCACCACTAAAGTCATATCTCTCTTAATTCTCAGAACCAAATCTCAGTTCCAGACTCTGTATGGCAATAGGTGCTGTTAGAGGTAAGAAGAAAAAAATGACTGTAATTTAAAACAATGAATGTTGACAGAAGCAACATTCAGAAAATGTCTGTCCCAAAGATATAATTTTAATATCCTGAAAGTAATAATGGAAAACAAAGAATGAGTCAAAAAAGAATTAATATTAAATAATTTATTTTATCCAGTAACCTCAACTTCCTGAAATGAGTTATTCCTTTAATTAGCAGAAAAAACTAAAAACATTTGTCCATATTTGCTTTATTCTTTTGTCAGTGAGCACAATTCATTGAGTCCCAGAGAAATTAAGTAATCTTTCCAAGGTCATTCAATTACTTTGTGCAGTGTCTTTTATATTTGCTTTCTTGGTTACCATACCAAGTTGTTTTACATTAATTTATTAGTCCAAAATCAAGTACTGAATGCATATGATGTCTGCCATCCCTTGTAAAAATACAAATAAGAAAAAGAAAACAAAAATGGGACTCTTTTGCTTCATAAAGTTTCTAATGTCTTATTATTTTTGTTCATTCTAATTTCTAATAAAACTTTTCTGGTCTTTTAGCGGTGCTTAATTCCCACGCATTATAGATTATTTTATTTCACATGTGTTTTATGTATTTTTTCAACTATTTCATATCTGCTAATGTGCAGGATATATATTTTTGCAAAACTCGATAACTTGCAAGCAGTGTTTAAATATAAATGCCACTGTCTCACATATTAGAATATTTCAACCAATTAGTTGTCCATTTTTACTCAGTTGATTGGCCTCATAATTATCCACCGCTATGATAACTCTCTGTGTTTTGCCTATTGTTGCCAAAAGACAAAGTCTCTTGAGTGCTATTTTAAAGGAATTTACCTTTTAGTTAAAGAATGTGAGAGAACACTAGATCCTCCATATTATATCTAATATTTTTTAAACTTAATTTTTAATTTTTGTGGGTACATAGTAGGTGTATATATTTATGAGGTATATAAGATATTTTGATATTGACATATAATATGTAATAATCACATCTGGATAAATGGGGCATCAAGCATTTAGCCTTTCTTTGTGTTACACTCATTCCAATTATATTCTTATTTTATTATTATTATTATTATTTTGAGACAGAGTCTCACTCTGTCACCCAGGCTGGACTGCAGTGGTGCGATCTTATCTCACCACAACCTTTGCCTCCAGGTTCAAGTGATTCTCCTGCCTCAGCCTCTGGAGTAACTGGGATTACAGGCCTGCACCACCATACCCAGGGTAATTTTTTTGGTATTTTTAGTAGAAACGGGGTTTCAGCATGTTGGCCAGGCTGGTTTTGAACTCCTGGTCTCAAGCAATCCGCCTGCCTCGGCCTCCCAAATAGCTAAGATTGCAGGCGTGAGCCACCGTGCCTGGCCCACTTAGTTATTTTTAAATGTACAATAATATTTTTTTTCTTTCTTTCTTTCTTTTTTTTTTTGAGACAGACTCTTGCTCTGTCGCCCAGGCTGGAGTGCAGTGGCACGATCTCGGCTCACTGCAACCTCTGCCTCCCAGTTCAAGTGATTCTCCTGCCTCAGCCTCCTGAGGAGCTGGGATTACAAGTGTGCAGCACCACACCCAGCTAATTTTTGTATTTTAGTAGAGACAGGGTTTTACCATGTTGGCCAGGCTAGTCTCGAACTCCCGACCTCAAGAGATCTGCCCACCTCAGCCTCCCAAAGTGCTGGGATTACAGGTTAAAGTTACTGTGCTCGGCCCCAGTGTACAATAAATTTTTGTTGACCGTAGTCACCCTATTGAGATCCTACTCATTCTGTCTAATGTATTTGTGTATCCATTAACAATCCCCACTCCCCCAACCTCCATCCCCACTACCCTTCTCAGCCTCTTGTAGTCATCATTCTAGTCTCCATCTCTATTAATTCACGTGTTTTTATTTTTAGATTTCACAAATGAAATGAATGAGAACATGTAAAGTTTGTCTTTCTGTGCCTGACTTACTTCATTTAACACCATATCCTTCAGTTCCATCCACATTGTTTCACCTCTTTTTATAAACCCTAAGAGGTTTTCAGTTACATTATGAAAAGAAGCTCTGTTAAGTTCCTTGTTGTAATGCTTTCTATGACAGTTGTCATAGGCAATCATTAAATTCTGCTATTAACTAATGTATTAATTGCTTATTTTAAGAGCCTGTATTTACTTAAATATATTTATTTATGAAGTGTCACTCAGGAAACAAAGAACTGAGAAAATTAAGTTTATCAGTTCATCAATTTTAAAGTTTTTAAAGTAGAGTGCAAGATTCATGTTTAGTTTCCAAGGTATCACTTTACTACAAGCAATTTTTTTAAATCTACATATTCATTTCATAGTAATGTTTTTGAAACAAAGTATGTAATTCAGTATTTTGTTATATTTCACAAAGTCTGAGATGAAACAAATTATCTTTTAATCTATGTGCATTCATACATGAACTTTCTTTGTGAATAATTTTCAGCATGCATGGGTTTACTATAAGCCAAATTTCCAAAATATTTATTGATATTCAGCATTTAAGAAGTAAAAAGACTCTCCTTATTAGATACATTTTCCCTGCTGTTTGCATTCTAATCATATGTAAATAAGTTGTTACATTTATTTCCCTTTGATAGTGCATTTGTTCATTAAGCTTTAACACATTGTCTGTGTCATTCACCACAAAGAATTTAGTTTCTCTGTTTAATCAAAAGTTGGAGGGTCCTAGGATACCTGTTTTTTTATGTTGCTTTTTACATCTCATTGACTTCTTCTAATTGATACTGGTAGTCAATGTATACTTTCTGTGCTGCTCCTGCCATGAAACAAATTGCTCTACCCCTCATGACTGCTCTGGCAGCTTCCCACAAAACACCCCGGCTAGTTTCTTGGTTTTTATTGATATTAATTTATTCTGAAATAGTCTTCATCTGTTGCACAAATGCTGCAGTTTTAATTAGAGAGTTGTTAAATCTCCATACTTCAGATCTCCTATAATTTAGTACATCACCAGAGACATTGACACCAGGAAATTACCAAGCAAAGATAGATTTTCAATAGCAGATGGTTTCATGCTTCAACATATCTCATAATTTTTTCATACTCAAGTAGTCAGGCTTCAATAAAATGTTAATAAAATAAACCAACTTGTATATCTATTTTTTATAGTTTATTTCTCAGTCAATATGAAATTACTTAAAGTAATAACATATCCAAAACATTATTTTGCACCTTGCCTTTTAAAAAAAAAATTCAGTATATTGTGAAAATTATTACAATGTAGTATGTGAGAAGTTTTTTCTCTATTCAGGGCAAGGAGAGTACATAGTATTATATCATTTTGATATACTGTAATTCATTTAGTTTTTATTTGAAAATTGCCATTAAGGTGATTTCAATGCTCTGAGAATGTCTTTGAACTGGAGAATGGGGGGCTGAGTTTCAAATTAATTTTTAAAATTAATATGTTTAGACTTTTCACATTAATTTTTCCAGGGTCTAAGAATTTATGCTCTCAATATCAAATTTAATATTGTGGAATAAGTTCATTGATGGGTTGGATTTTATAGTATATTTTTTTCTTTTATTTTAGTTGAACAGTACACAAGATTATATTCAAAGAATACAACAACCTGAAGATATGTGCCATCATATTCCACTTTATTCAAGTTGTGAAATCTACTGAATATGTAGAAAGCTCAAAAGATATGTAATAGATAAACATATTATCTTTATATACATATGTATAGATATATAGTTGATATTAACATTTTGCCACATTTGCTACAGTACTGTAATTTTCAAAGAATAAGTTGTAACGGATACAGCTATAAACAGACCTATCACTCCCCCTTCATTTTTCCAATACAAGTTACTATTATTCTGAAGTGTAAGTTTTTCCTTCTAATTAACATTAGTTCCTTACAAATACAAAAATTCTGTCTCCAGTATGTACTACTGTTTACTGTGTTGTAAAATTTATAATATTTCTATTATACTGTATTATATTTTACAGCCTTTTTAAACTTTCATTTATTGTTCAAAATTATTATGAAATAAAACATATTGATACATGTATATATACTTCACTGATTTAAAATTATGTATCATACAATGAATATATTAATAACTGCTGCCTTGCATCATATACTAAGGACAATTTTTTTCCTAGCACTTTTTCTTTTAACAATACAGAAAGCACTTTTGTATGTATCTTTATATATGTGTGAGAGAGTTTCTCCATTTTGCGGTTATCAGATGTAAAATTAATAGATCATGTAAGATAACTACCTTCAAATTTTCTAGGAATTGCCAAATGGCTAAGTAGATATAATAGTTGACATTCTCAACACTAATCACCTACAATTAATGTCACATTTCATTCTTTTTCCAGTCTCTTGGATGTAAAACTTAAATTTTATTCTTTTAGAATTTCCATTTCCCTAATTGAGATTTTATTATTTTATGCATGATTTCATAACTGTATTAGTACTTTGGAATTCAACTTTTAAAATCACTTCCTCCAATTTAGTGTCTATATTTCAAATGGAATGTGAGTGGTTGTGGTTTTCTTTCTTTCCTTTTTTTTTTTTTTTTCTTTTTTGAGACATAGTCTTGCTCTGTTGCACAGGCTGGAGGGCAGTGGGGCAATCGTGGCTCACTGCAACCTCCACCTCTGAGGTTCTAGTGATTCTCGGGCCTCAGCCTCCTGAGTAGTTGGGATTAGAGGCACATGCCACTATGTCCAGCAGATTTTCTTGATTATTCGAAATGCTATAGTCTATACCATAATTAGTATTTTTGTGATTGACATTTTTTCAAACACATTGACTCAGTCTAAGGTTTGTCTTGAACATTCCTTATAGTATTGCTATATAGGGCCAGACAAGGTGGCTTACACCTGTAATCCCAGCACTTTGGGAGTCCAAGGAGGGTGGATCGCCTGAGGTCAGGAGTTTGATACCAGCCTGGCCAACATGGTGAAACCCCATCTCTACTAAAAATACAAAAATTACCCAGGCATGGTTGTGGGCATCTATAATTCCAGCTGCTTGGGAGTCTGAGGCAGGAGAATTGCTTGAGCCCGGGAGGTGGAGGTTGCAGTGAGCTGAGCTTGTGCCACTGTACTCCAGCTTGGGTGACAGAGAGAGACATTGTCTCAAAAATAAAATAAAATATAATATAAAAATGAATAAAAATAAATAATATTGCTATATACAATGAATTAAGATGTGCATTTTCCTCTAACTGCCTGATATCTGTGTATGCTTTAGGGCATATATATTTTCCATTAACATAGTACATAGTCTCTATTTCTGTCGAGTTGATTTTATTGTTTATATTTGCATTTTAATATATTAGCATTTTTACCCATCTGACATGTGGTCTCTCTCTATATATATATTCTTATTATGATTGCTATTTGACCTGAAACTATTTATTAAGAACTATTTATTAAGAATGAACCTGTCTCCAGTGCTATCTTACGTACCAGATTAATAGGTGTCAGTCCCCTGTCTCTGTCTTCCATGTCTTTAGTATAGGCTGTATCCCTAAACCAGTAGAACACATACAAATTGCTACATCATTGTAGCTTGTTATTATCTGTGTGCACATGACACATTTATTGCTTTTAATTTTCAAAATTATCTTAGCCTTTTTGCAAAATGTATGCATGTGGATTAAAAAAGTTTGTGAAGAACCCTGTAGAATCCTTAGGAAAGATTATATTGTTATTCTAAAAACATATGAATGAAGCTGCCATATTTAATATATTGAATTTTGTTTTACAAATACAGAATGTTCTGTACTTACTCCTACCATGCAGTGTGTCTTGTTATGTGCTATTGTAAATTGGATCACATAAAATATTTATTTATTCATGCATAGCACTCATTAAATGTTGTTCATTTATATTGTACCTAGAAACCCTGCTGGATTCTCTTAGATATTCTAATACTTAAATCTATATTTGTTTGATAGTCAATGTACAATCTAATAAATTTATGAATATTAATTTTTATTCTCAACATAGTAAAAAAACATTTAAAAGTTGATTACTATTCTCTTTTATATAGTGCTAGTAAGAAACTACATTTCAATTGGAATCATCATGGAGCACATTTTTGGATTTGCTTTAAATATAAAGAAAATTTTAAGAATTTGCAATTCATGATACCGCATTATGAAAATTTGGGTAGATTTACTATAATATTCTTTGTTTTCCCAGAGGTATAATCATAAATTGAAGTGGAGTTTTGAAAAATAATCTTTGTGCATTGAGATGTTTTAAAACTTTTATTTTCTTAAGGTATTAAACTGATAGCAATATTAAAAGTTGTTGTAAAGTTTAGTAACATTTGTATTTCTGAAACAATAGCAAATTGTTTGCACTGTGTTTTTACACTAAGTACTGTGCAAATACTTAGATTTTGATTTGCTGTACAGACATTGTGACACTGATGTGATTTTTAGTGTTTTTAAAATTTTTAGAATTCCTTAGAATGTTGTAAAAATTATGATCACCTTTTCTAGAAATAAAAGTCTACTTTAAACATATCAAAAAATAGTATATTCGTTTATTTTTGTATTTTGGAGGGTAGGTAAATTCCAATTACTGGCAATAAAAGATTATGTGTTCAAATTTCAATGAACTAAATGTGACTATAATTTTACCTTACTCCATCTCACAAAAAGACTCAAATTTTCTGCTAATATCTCTAGATTTCCCACATTACTTTTTCCTTCTCATTTTTTATTTACTTAATATTATATCCTAAATTGTATTTTTGTTTCCTTGTTATCCATACAGATCTATTACTATGCTATGCCGTATGAATAATCACTAATGGAGTAAATGAAATATGCTCTTGGCTTTATTAGTATGTTAAAAATGGTCTTTTTTTTTTTTTTTAATGGAGTCTCACTCTGTTACTCAGGCTGGAGTGCAGTGGCATGATCTTGGCTCACTGCAACCTCTGCCTCCTGGGATCAAGCGTGTCTCAGCCTCCCAAGTAGCTGGAATTACAGGTGCACGCCACCACAACCAGATAAAAATCGTCTTTTTTAATTTAAGGGTTAACTCATACAATTATGTATAATAGATACAAGATGTACAATACAAAATCATTAATAAGAAATGTGTCTTCAGTAATGAAAGGTTGTTATAGAGTAGAAAACCAAATATATACGAATCTGTCGTAAAACTCTAAGCTTAGTATATACTAACAGAGAACAAATTGAAGAAGGGAGGTTTAGGTTTAATTTCAGAAAGTTTAAAACAAAAATCTTTATGAGAAAATTAGAAGTTAAATAATGAAAGGGTAATTTTTAGATTATAATAGATGAAAAAATGCAATGGAAAATTGAAGGCATGTTGTTAAAGCCTAATACTCAAGCCATTGGCAATAAGTAATGGAATCCTATTAAATGAAAATATAATTGAGTAATAATGTGATGAATTTTTTTGTTGTTGTTCAATAGATTTGGTCTTTTTCTCCAGCCTGCCTAGATTTAAGGCTAAAATGTTCTTATTCACAAACACAGAAGAGATAATTAGTTTCCCAACTGGTAGCATATGAGCCTCTTTTGCGGATTTCTCCAAAATGTGATTATAAATTTTAATATATTTCCTTTCCTTCATTTATTTATTTCTCTGTCCTTTCAAACTACCTGTATTATTTAGACATATTTAAGGTAAAGATGATATTGCATGCATTGAAAATGGAATTCCATAATGCAAGTTAAATTATGTTATCCCAAAAACAGAATGCTCAAAATTTTATTATATAATACAGGTATTTGATGTTTTTAGTGAGCTTATTTTCTTTCTTATAGTTTTGTTTACTGGAAAATAATAAGATATAATTGTTTGGATGTTACAAGTAGGATACTCTGTTTTTGATTTCCTGCTTTTGTTGGCTGTGACCTTGAAATATTTACAAAATGTTTTATTCCAATAAGTATGTGAACATTGTCTTCATATTTCCTGGAAGAATTAACACTAAAAATAGAAATTCTGGGAATAATGTCAAAATGTTAGTTAATCACTATTAGCTGATACAATGACATCATTACTTAGAACATCATTCTTCCAAATAGGGTAATTTTAAAAGAGAATAAATGAGTAAAGTTAAACATTCAAATATTTATCATGATTACCAAAATGTGATACCAAAAATTAACAAGATTAAACACCAGGGTTCTTTAAAAATACTTAGTAGAAATAGATATTTAGTATTTACTTTCAAATTTGAAATGCTATTATTTTTCAATCAAATTATTGTTTTCTGCATAACAAACCCTCATGATGCACATTTACCTATGTGACAGACCTGCACAAGTACCCCTGAACTTAAAAGTTTAAAAAATACATTCTGTTCTACTATGCACTAACCATCGATGCTGCATACATTGTGTATAATGATGAACAGGGTCAAAACTCTCCTTGCCTCATTACATTCAGATCCTGGAGAAGGTTCCAGATGAGTAAGCAGAAAATAATAATGAAGCAATTAGAGCTAGGGATGGGGTAGTAGGGAATATCATGAGAATACATATAGAAGAAAAGCACTACTCAATATTTTTTATGTGTTTTTGAGTGTGTTTTAGGTTGATCAGGAAAGACTGTCATTTAAGCTGTGGTGTCAAGAATGGGGTCAAAGGACAAAAAGTAGTAAATACCTACTGTGACCAAGTCAAAAGATCTAACGTACAAAATGAGGACTATAATTAATAATGGAGAGTTGTATTCAGAATTTTTGCTAAATTAGTAGACTATAGCTGCTTTTGCCAAAGGGTGGGAAATTAGTAACTATGTGAGATGATGGCTAATTTAATTTGTAACAATATAGTAACCATTTTACTATATATATATGTGTGTGTGTCTTATAACATCATGTTGTATATATTAAATATACACAATAACATTTATTTTTATTACAAACTTCATTGCATTTTTCTGTAGGTGGCTAATGCAAAATTATATATTGTTGGCAACATTTCTTTGCATGACTGTAACATAATACATTTCTCATGTAACATATTTTCCTAAAAGTTTCACTTTGGAAAATTTATGTTTTCTTTCAAAATTTGAAATAACAGTTTCAGTAACATCTATTTCTGAGTACCATAAAAATAACACTTTAAGTTTTAAATAATTTAGAAATAAATTTGAACTTTATAAATTAAAATTATATTTCATAAAATTACTTTATTAGAGGTATATACTGAGCAATTTATTTAAATAAATCACTCTGTGCCATGATTCTAATGCTTTCTCTCTCCATATATCCTTAATATACATATCTTTTAATTTTTTTATATCTATGGGTCTGATGTATATTTCATTTTAATTTAATTGTATATCTGGTCTTCAGTGAAAAGTCTGGATTCTGACCTTAATCCAAAGAGTTTGTCTTCCTGGAAGGTTCTCATAGATTTCCTGTCAAGAGGGAGTAAACCGCTGGCCATAGGAGCTAAGCTTAAATTATTACGTATGCTCAAGGCAAACCTCCTATTCCCTGACTTGCCTGGAGCCAGCATAATTCTAGAGTCTCACTCACTAGAGTAAAATAACCGACATTTCATTTTCAGGTCTCTGAACCACTTTAGGAAGGAAAAAACTTCCTTTAATACTTAAAACTGAAGAAAACTCTGGCAACTATGACCACTATTTTTAAACAACAACAACAAAAAGAAGCATTCCATATTTTTTGCACAGTAAATATTTTTTTCTTACCTAGGAATTACATGGGGCTGAATTTGATAATTAAAAAAAAAAAAAACTGCTCACCAATGTTTACAATGAGGATCATCCAATATTTGTAATGTAACCTAGCCAAAACTGCAAAACTGACCAGAAAGTATATCATGGTCTTAAGGTTTTGTTTTATAACACTTAGGCTAAATGTAAATATGCCAAACAAATGTGTTTGTTTCTAAATTTTTAAGCTTATTTTTATGTATAAATTAAATTTTATGTGGATGATACAAACCACAAGAACACATTATCAGGTGATTTGATCATTTTCTGCTAATGCTCAAGAATCAAGGCAAAAAAAAAAAAAAGAAGTCTAATTTAGGGTCAAAGACCAGTGATAATTTTCCCTTTAATTTATGTAATTGCAAAGTTTTGAAGAATTATTTAACTCTATGTCACAAAATGTATTTCATTCTTTTTAGATTTGAATGAGAGACTGCTTTTTTAATAAACTATTTTGAAATCATGAATCCTTTAGGTGTCCATTTTGAGTAAGATATCAGGCAAAGAGTTTTTCAAGTGGACTAAAAAAAAATGTGCAAAAAAAATGAAAATGCTTCGGCAACCCTAGAAAAAAATCAATGTCCTCAGCCTTTGTGTTGATGAAGAGACTAAGCTATTTTATTCAGCCACTCCCTTCAAACACAGGTTTCCTTATAAAAGTAATAATAGTCTGGGAAGTTTTCCATATTCATTTATACAAAAGTAAAGAGTTCAATTAGAGCTACATTTTATAGGGTTTTTCATTATCTCATTATAATCTGAATCTCTTACACAGGACTGTCTGTACCTGTTGTGTGCAGGGCAGTGGACCCTTCGTTGTGTGCATCCTTTTGTGATTTTAATGCATTATTCTGTAGTAGCTATGCAGGAAAAAATTCAAGCCTTTCATCGAAGACTCGCTCTGTGGAAATGTTACATGGAAGATAGTAACTCAATTTGAGAACAATATGTTTACTTTCTTTTAGATGGAGTTGGTCAATGTGTACTTCCTAGTTTTCAAACTTAGAAGGTTTCCCTGACATTTCTAAAATTTACATTGTGAAATACACAACAGACATAGTAGGAAATTATAAAATATTTATATGTTCGTTTGGGATCACAAATGTCACTACAGCTCAATTTAATTGCAATTGTAGGAGGCAACTTTGGGTACAAAAGCTACTATATTTTAATAACTACGTTATGTTCCAAGTTTTTTTAAGTAAAATGTGTTCTTTACTCCTGTGATATAAGTGGATTTGTACTGTGATTTTCAACTTGAATATTAAGCTTTATATACCTTTCTTTGTTTGAAGGCAACCTGTACTAATAACTCCTGTCACTATTATTTTACTTTTGCACTTATTTTTTATTTAATCAACAATCTGAAAAAACATCTAGAACCAGAGAAAGGCAAGTGTAGAAACAACTAAATGTGTTTCTCAATAAGCCTGGTTGTGCCCATGCATAATTCAGAGAGTGGTCCAAATAGAGTTAATACTGATACTTAAATAATACTGTGAATACAGTTACAGTTATAACTGTATATCAACTGGCATCTTAAAAAAAAATCACGTCATTTCTGTTGTTTTAAAATATTTTTTGATTCTGAAGCATCAGGCACTCTGCTAAGTAATTGTTATTATTATTCCAACAAATTTTCACAAAAATAATTTTCCCATGAATATAGATATATCTTGACCCATTTTTAACTACAGTTGAATTAGATAGTATACAACTCACGTTTTCAAAATTACTGTATTTGTGGCTCTATCTATAACAGTTAAAATGAAGTGATTTTATGAATTTTTTACTTATTCAATGGGCAATTTAATAAGTTTCAAGGATTCTATCTAATGTCTCCTATTTATTAATATTACAATAAAATTCTGTTCAATAAGCTTAGCTCCCCACACTATTAAGACTATATAAGACTATATGTTAATTATTTGATTAATAATATGATATAGACAATAAATTAGATTAAATTATCAATATACTCATCCTTTGGTAATCTTCATATACCATGTTAGTGTTCCAGAGTACAATCAGTAATAGTTTAAACTGGAAAAGGTGGCCTCCAAGAAAATACAGGTTAAAATATTATGTCCTTAAAATATTATGCCATACTGCAGATCTTTGACTTGACTCCTTTATCATTTAATAATTCCCCTCTGCATCCCTCATAATTGTTTTTTTTTTTGTTCTGAGGTTTACTCTATCTGAAATTAATATAGCAATGTTAGACTTCTATTATCATTATCGTGGTATATCATGGTACAGCAATACAACAGCACAAAAAAATGTAGGTATGTCTTTAATGAAATAGGTAAAGAATATATATGTAGAATATTTTAGAACCATAAAATAAACCAAAGAGCATCTAAATAGACATTAATTCTATGTTTATAGATAAAAATACTATTTATAAGAAGACAAGTATTATTTTTAATTTTTTTCTGTTTTCATTTACAAAGTTCAGTGAAGCAATATGGCATCACAGTTTAGAAATACTGTAATCTCACTATGATTTGACATTTAAAAATCTACTAATTTTTGATATTCAACAAAAAATTATAAAAATAATTTTACATTTATAAAATGAATCATTATTTCACAACACATTATTTATTCATATTACCTGAAAACAGTTGTATGGTATACAAAAGGAATACATTTCCTTATCAATGTTTTGAAAATATGTCAAAAACATTAGTTCCTTTTTGTTCAGCATTTTTGACAGTTCAGTATACAAAATATTATATTACAAATTTCCTAATTATAGTTATTGAAGCCAAATCATTACTAATAGTTTCTAAAACATAGCCATTTACTAAACATATATGGATAAATTAGAAGTTTCATTAAAAATGAACTTTATGTTTTGTATTTTAAGTTATTTGCTATGTTCTGAATGCTTGTGGTTTTTAAATTTCATATGTTGAAACCTATTGCTCAGGGTGATGCTATTAGGAGGTCTTTGGAAGGTGATTAGGGGCCTTTGGGAAGTGATTAAGTCATGAGGATTAGTGTTTTCATAATAGAGACCCCAACAGAGCTGCCTTGTTTCTTTCATATGTCAGGAAAAAGTTAGAAAATGGCAGGTATGAATCGGAGACCAAATTTGCCAGTTCCTCCAATTCCTTGATCTTGGACTTCCCAACCTTGGCAACAATAATAAATAAATTCCGGTTGTTTATGATCTTCCCAAGGTATGGTATTTTGTTGTAGCAGTCTGCATGGAACAAGATGGCGTTTTTTATATCTTCTAAGAGAAAGCCCTGCAAACTCAACAAAAACCTGCAAAAGGATATTTGTATGTATAAAAATTTAAAAAAAAAACATTATTATTCATGAAGAAGACACTAGAGTAAATTTTCAAAAAAGAAGAGTTAACCTCCATCAAACAATGATATCTTTTATGGTTTCACAAGGGTACCAGGTCTTGAAGAAATTGTATTGGTTTTATTAAACCAATTATAGCTTTTAAGTAACCATTTTTCTACATTGAGTTGAATTTTACCTCAGCAGCCAATAAGTTAACATTAATATAATCTTTTCACTTGTAGGGTAAGTGAGATTTATGGCATCATAGTCTTAGTATTGCTTCAAGATCCTGAAAAAGTTTATTTAATTCAATATTTTACAGCTTGGAATAGTTTTTTCTAAAATATATCATTGATACTAATAATTACTCTGATAGTTTTCCCTCTTATCAACCAGAGAGGAACTACTGACTCATGAGGTAGCCCATGATTAAATTGCTTTAAAATAAGCTCTAGGTTAGAGATGATATCAAGTAGTTTAAGGCTTCAACAATTAGTTGAAGTCTGGAATTAGACAGTTGGTACCTCCCTCAGCTGCTAGATTTCAAAAAGTCTTCTAAGTCAATTATTTAAATTTGTTTTTGTTTTCATCAAATCTACTTGGTGAATGTTTTATTTTCTTTAATTTTTTTAGAAGAAAGTCTTATTAAAACTATAAAATTTGTTTCTTATTAAAACCGCAACAATTTTACACTCAATTGCTTACATATATGATAGACAACATGATAGATAATATCCAATAACCACTCAATTGCATATATTTAAAAACACTCTGTGAGTAAGAAGCTTGCATTTTTTATTCCACCACAAAAATTTATAATCATTAATGTCAACCGGACCTAGATTTACATTTATGAACTTTGGTTATGTTCTTAAACCCTCAATTTAAGGTTATTTTATTGATAAAAGAGAGATAATACTCTCTCTCCTGAAGTGTTGTTGTAAGCACTAAATAAGGCACATTGGTGGTAGATAGCTAATTTGTCCCCATGATCAGCTTTCTTGGAGTGGCATGCTTTTGGCTGACACAGAAATTGAACCTATAGATGATTCTCCTGGCCGTCCTGGGACCCAGCTGCAGGCATGTGCTCATTTCTAGTCAATGGAGAACTATTTCTAGATTGTTTCAGGAGAAAGAAATAAACGTCTGTCTAATTTGAGTGAATCTTTTAGGAGTTTCTTTGTTCCTGTTTAGCCTGTATCTTAACTGATAAAACAAACATGTCTTAGCTTAATATAAATCTTCAAAGACAGTCACATTCCAAAAAATATCCAGTCTTTCTTGGAATGACTTTTTATAATTTCCTAAACTTAGGACTGGTATATTTAACTGTAGACAAAAGAGATGCTTCTTTGCCACAGAACACCCAGAGGAGATTCTTCAAAAAGGTATACCTTATTCTACAATAATTGCTTTATTTTTCTAATCTGCAAGTTTGTAATTTATTAAAAAAAACCTTCATTTTATATTAAACTGAGATTTCTGATCCACTATTCTAAGTTTAAAAACTACATTTTGTTCTGCATCACATCACAATAAAGCAATTACTTATGCATTTCAATCAATATTAAGAAAACAAACCAAAGGCACATATTAGACTTAACAGATGCAGGCAGAATGCAAGGGCAGAACAAATACACTGTATAAACATCTTCAAACTCAAATATACATTGGTTTCATGTGAAAGTTTCACACAGTGGCAACAACAAACAGAATGAACATGTAAACAAGAAAATAGGATACCGTCTTATAACAGTACCGTGAAGAAGCCTTGGATCAGAGTTTGCCAAATGTACTATCTTGAGATGTTTTAAGACAAACAGCTTTTCACATTTATGCAGCACTGTTCAGAAATAAACACATTTTCACTATTGTTTTTGTTTGAAAAGAGGCTGGTGAAATGACTGAAGCTTGATTTGTAGTTGTTCTGTAATCTTCTTGTCCAGAGCCTTGTGGTGGGGAAGGGAGTGGAGTTTCAGGAGTTCAAATGTGGTCTGTATGAACCAGTGTGTGCATGGGACCTAAAAGTACAGTTTGTCCAATCAATGGATCTTGAGATAAATGTGGATGTATTGGATGACGGAGGTGACTACTACCATTGGAAGCCCCATCTAACATTTCCTGAAGTAGGTGGACAATTGAAGTCATCCCCAAAAGTTTTTTAAATAAACTGTATTTGCTCAATCATTTGCCAAATGATGCACGGCAGTGCGGGCAGCAGCAGAAACAACTCTCCAAACCTCCCCCAGGGAGCCATACTGCGTGCGGATCATTGATGCAGTTCTCCAAACCCATCCACTCTTGGAACTGCGTGTTTTTAATGTTTATTGGATCTGTGTAGCCCATTTCAGTGTAACCCTTTTGCATCTGAGCCAAAAAATACAATTGCCTTTTGGATTTCTTGAAATGGTTGAACCAGCTCATCTAGAACTCGATTGATTACACTGCTAATCTCAACTTCACAGCTGTTGCAGTGAATAATATAGTTGTTTCCCAAAAGCAAAATATCTTTATACATCATGGATCTCTTTATAGCTCCAGGCAGTTAAGTGTTCCCCTGCATGAGATCTCAACAGTGCCACCTTATCATCCAATGGTAACTGACAGAAGGCAGTAATATATTTAGCCCATTCCACCAAGACTAAGAGCTGCTGTTTCAGAAATTTACAGACATCACCAACACTTTCAATTTTTTATTTCATTTTATTTTTTTTTAACATGTATGTCAGTACTTGCCCCAAGGCTTGAGACTGAGATCTGGCAAGACAGAACTTCAGCTTGTGCTAGTGTGTTAATGGAGGAGATATTGCTGCCATCACATGTGCTTCTTCTGGTGCTCATTCTATTGCATTCATTATACACAACTTCTTTTTTCATTCCTGCTCTAAAACACTTTTTTAATAGACAGTATATACATTGATTCCTTTTGGTCTTGTCAACAAAACATTGCCGACGGAACCTGCAAGAATAAACGTGACTCTTGCATATGCTGCATCTGAAGAAGCCCTCACACCCACCACAGCTCAATGCCCCACAGTGTTTTCCTGTTGCCTCGATCCTTATATAGCACAAAGACAGATGAGACTCTAGTCTGGGCATTCATATTGGTCCTCTCTGGGGCAAAAGTACCTGCAAGGAGCCACTCCCCAAGCTCTGGAGCTGCAGTCACTGTCCTGCAGCCGCCTCATCTCCCTGCAGCAGGTCCCTTCCATCCACCTCAACCGTGATATCTGACACCACACTTTGACAATTATTTTTCAATTGATTTACAGATTTAATATAATTCCAGTAGAAATCCAAGTGAGTTATCCTGTGCATATTGACAAACTGGTTCAAATGTTTACATGAAAAGACAGGAGCCCCAGAATAATTCACAACAAACTGAAAAAAAAAAAAAAAAAGCATGGAACTGACACTACCTGATTTCTAGAATTACTGTAAATCTATTGTAATCGAGATATGATGGTTTTGATGCAAGGAATAGACACATGGATTAATGGTAGCAAGCCCTTAACTAGAATCACACAAATGCAGTGAACTGATCTTTGGCAAAGAAGCAAGGGCAATCCAGTAGAGAAATGAGTGTCATTTTACCAAATGGTCAGGAAAAATTAGACATCACCTGCCAAAAAGTAAACCTAGGGATAGATGAAAGATGTCACACTTTTCACAAGCAATAGTCCAAAGTACATCATAGAACTAACTGTGAAACACAACACTATAAAACTCCCAGAAGAAAACGTAGGCAAAAACGTGTGATTTTTGTTTAGCTGATGTGATGTTAAATATAAAACTGAAGTCACAGTCTATGAAAGAAAAAGAGATGATGTGAAGGTTATTGAAGTTGAAATATTTTGCTATGTGATAGTCACTATAATGACAATTAAGAGGCTAGTCACACCCTGGTAGAAAAAAAATTGCAAAACATATAAAGAATTTGTATAAAAATATACAAATACTTTTGTAACTCAAGAATAAAAATAAATAATGCAATTGAAAAATAGACAAAATGTCTAATCAGACACTTCACAAGTTAATATATACAGATGGCAAACAGGTATATGAAACTGTTCCACATCACGTGCCATGATAGAATTGCATATTAAAACTGCAACAATAAGATAGCACTACATATCTATTACGATGGGTGTAACCCAAAAATGTGATAATACCAAATTCTGGGAATAAATCAAAGCAATAGGAAATCTCTTTCATTACTGATAAGACTGCAAATGGTACAGTCATCTTGGAAGACAGTTTGGCAATTTCTTACAAAGCTACATATAGTCTTATCATAAGATCCTGTAATTGTGCACATAGATATGAGCCAAATTAACTTCAAAACTTATGTTCAAACAAAAACCTGCACATAAATGCTTATAGAAGCTTTATTCATAATCCCAAAAAACTTCAAGTAACTAAAAGCTACAATAGATGAATAAATAATCAGACTCCAATATGTCCATTCAATGAAATATCATTCAGTGGTCAAAATAAGTAATCTATATTTCCTTTACATTTTTTATGACTTGATAAATATAAAGGAAATGAAAATGTACATTGCTAAGTGTGTTAGTCTGTTTTCACCCTGCTGATAAAGACATAACCAAGACTGGGTAATTTATAAAGAAAAAAACGGTTTAATGGACTCCACAGTTCCATGTGGCTGAGGAAGGCACACAATCATGGCAGAAGGCAAAAGGCACATCTTAGGTGGCAGCAAGATAAGAGAGAATGAGAGAGCCAAGCAAAAGGGGAAACACCTTAGAAAACATCAGATCTCATGAGACTTAACACTACCATGAGAACAGTATGCAGGAAAACACCCCGATGATGCAATTATCTCCCACTCAGTCCCTCCCACAACACGTGGGAGTTATGGGAGCTACCATTTAAGATGAGATTTGGGTAGGGACAAACCTCTAAAAAAAAATTTGGGTAGCCAAACCATATCATTCTGCCCCACTCCTCCCAAATCTCATGTCTTCACATTTTGAAATCAATCATGCCTCCCTAACAGTCCCCCAAAATCTTAATTCATTTCACCATAAACTCAAAAGTCCACACTCCAAAGTCTCATCTGAGACAAGGCAATTCCCTTCCACTTATGACCCTGTGAAAGCAAAAGCTTCCAAGATACAATGAGGTACAGGCATTGATTGGATAAATACACCCATTCCAAATAGGAGAAATTGGCCAAAACGAAGGGGCTAAAAGCCCCATGCAAGTCTGAAATCCAATGGAGCAGTAAAATGTTAATGCTCCAAAATGATCTCCTTTGACTTCATGTCTCACATCCAGGCAAGATGTGGGTTCCCATGGTCTTGGGCAGCTGAGTCTCTGTGGCTTTGTAGGCTCCCCTCCTGGCTCCTTTCAGGCTTGCATTGTCTGTGGCTTTTCCAGGCACACAGTGCAAGTTATAGGTGGATTTACCATTCTTGGGTCTGGAGGATGGTGGCTCTCTTCTCCCTGCTCCACTAGGCAGTGCCCCAGCGGGGACTCTGTGTGGGGGCTTCAACCTGACATTTCCCTTCAGCACTGCCCTAGCAGAAGTTCTCCATGATGGTCCTGCCCTTGAAGCAAACTTTTGCCCGGACATCCAGGATTTTCCATACATCTTCTGAAATCTAGGTGGAAGTTTCCAAAATTCAATTCTTGACTGCTGTGCACCCACAGGCTCCACACCACATAGAAACTGCTAAGGCTTGAGGATTGCACCCTCTGAAGCCATGGTCCAAGCTGTACCTTACTCTCTTTTAGCCATGGCTGTAGCAGCTGGAATGCAGGGCACCAAGCGGCCACTGCACAGAGCAGGGGGACCCTGGGCCCAGCCCATGAAGCTTTTTTTTTTTTTTTTTTTTTTGCTTTTTTTTTTTTTTTTCCCTAGGCTTCTGGGTCTGCCATGGGAGAAGCTGCCAGAAAAGTCTCTGACATACCCTGCAAACATTTTTCCCATTGTATTAGTGATTAACATTTGGCTCCTTGTTGCTTATGCAAATTTCTGCAGCCAGCTTGAATTTCTCCTTAGAAAATGGATTTTTCTTTTCTATTATATTGTCAGGCTGAAAATTCTGAACTTTTACCTTCCATTTCCCTTTTAAAACTGAATGTTTTTAGCAACACCCAACTCACCTGTTCAATGCTTTGCTGGTTAGAAATTTCTTCCACTATATGCCCTAAATTATCTCTTTCATGTTCAAAGTTTCACAAATCTCTAAGGCAGGGGCAAAATGCTGCCATTCCCTTTGCTAAAACATAGCAAGAGTCAACTTTACTTCAATCTGCAACGAGTTCCTCATCTCCATCTGAGATTGCCTCAGCCTGGATTTCATTGTCTGTATCATTATCGGTATTTCGGACAAAGCAATTTCACAAGTCTCTAGGAAGTTCCAAACTTTACCACACTATCCTGTCTTTTTCAGATCCCTCCAAACTGTTCCAACCTCTGCCTGTTACCCAGTTCCAAAGTCACTTTCACATTTTTGGGTATCTTTACAGTAGCACCCCACTCCTGACACCAATTTACTGTATTAGTCCGTTTTCACACTGATGATAAAGATATACCTGAAACTGGGTAACTTATAAAAGAGGTTTAATGGACATACAGTTCCACGTGGCTGGGGAGGCCTCACAATCATGGTGGAAGGTGAAAGTCACATCTTACCTGGCAGCAGACAAGAGAGAATGAGAGAGCCAAGCAAAAGGGGAAATCTCATAAAAACGTCAGATCTCATCAGACTTATTTACTACCACTAGAATCTATATACAGTTAAAAGATTGGTAGTTATCAGGAATTATGAGAATGAGAGTAGGATTGATTAAGAGGTATAAGGATTTTTAAGGCAGTAAAAATAGTGTATCTGGTCCTATAATTGTGGATACCTGGCACTGTGTATTTGATAATACACCTAAAACTTTACAAAACAGAAAATAAACAATAATGTGTGCAAATTTTAAAAAATCATTTAGGAGACCCAGAGATCCAAGAAGGAATGCAGACTGTAATAATAGAATCTAACTGTATTGCAAATGTATGAAAAAACCTTAGTGACGGGCTTGGGAGAACAAGCTGCTGACCTAAATAACTTGAAAATGAGTGAGGCCTATAAGACCAAATACAAAAGGAACTTCACATAAACACTCTACTATAGTTGATAATAGTGTGTCCTATGAGAGTGTGGGTAAACAATTCGGATATATATATATATATATATATATATATATATATATATATATATATATCAGTATGAAATACTTAAAATAAGTATGGAATTGAAAACAGTAAATGGATGTGACAGATGATGGGAAGCTTGTTTCTTACCAATGGTGTGGGAATTTACAGCTTAGTACGATGAGAAATTTAAAAAGATCCATGTGGCAATAAATTAAAGTTGAAGACATAAAAAAATCATGTTAATATAGAGACATATGTCTACATGTAGAAATGTTTATAGACATGAGTATATACATGTATTAGCTTATACACATCTACTTTCTTGCTCTGATAGCTGAGAATGAATAAAAGAAATAAGCAGAAGTGACTCTTAGTTCTTGATTTTTACTACTATTCTTCATTAAAGGGAACCAGTGCTGCTTGGCAAAATTGCTCATTCTAGACCCAGGGCAGGATTTATACAACACGAGCCTGGACTGAATGGAAAGCCAGAGAAAATGTGCATAATCAGATGTGTAATGAGTGAGGAGAATAAAACATCAAATCTTTAAAAATTTTCAGAGCTTGATTAACCACTGAAAGCAAATATGATTGCTTTCAGCCCTGCACCCTTCCTAATGATTAACACACACACACAATCAAATACAAAAGCAAAAGCAAGTGTTTCCTTAGTATAAATAGAAAGTAAATTAATTTTCAAGTAATAGAGAACAATTTAATTTGAAAATGTGACGCCTGGTCATTTTTGTAATAATTCTGTAATAAACATATTTCTGGAGCACTTGCTAATCTGTTTAATCCATGTTGTGGAGAAAGGATAATCATGGACACACTATTTTTGATCTTATAAAGCAATGAACAAATGCATGCAAAGGCCACTACTAATGATACCACCTTAAACAGTAGGTACTTTACTAAAACTAAAGCAATCACATCTCCTTTTTAAGTTTATAGTATTCTAGCTGCAAATAAGTGGAAAGCCTCTAAATGACATAGGTCCAAAAGTCTCTATCATTACAGATATAATTAAACATTAAAATGCATGAGAATAGATGAAATTTTCTCATCTTCAATCATCCAAACTTAAGAAGATTCTGTATTTCATAAATGTCCTTATCCAGTTAACTGGTATAATGCTATGAAATGTAAGTACAGAAGACCCCGTCACTGCATTTTTGCTTTCCTCAATTTCAGTCACCCACAGTCAAATACGGTGAGAAAATATTAAATGGACAATTCCAGAAGTAAACTGTATAAGTTTTAAATTGGGCACTATTCTGAGTAACGTGATGAAATCTCATAGCCTGGCATGTGAATCCTTCCTTTGTCCAATACATCCATGGTATATATGCTACCTGCCCATAAGTCACTTAGCCATCTCGATTATCAGATCAACTGTGGCAGTATCACAGTGCTTGCATTCAAGTAGTTCCTACTGTACTTCATCATAGCCCCAAAGTGCAAGAAAAATGACGCCAGCAATTTGGCTATGCCAAAGAGAGGCCATAAGGTGCTTAAAGTACCTAAAGTTGAAAGTGAAAGTTCTCAACTCAATTAAAAAAAAAAAAAAGGAAAAAGGTTGTACTTTTTGCTAAGATGTAGGGTAAAAATAAATATTCTATTTGTGAAATTGAGAAGGAGGAAAAAATTATGTTAGTTTTGCTGTCACACCTCAAACTGCAAAAGTTACAGCCACAATGTGTGACAAGTGTTTAGTTAAGAAGGAAAAGGCAGTACTTTTGGGAGTGGAAGATATGAACAGAAAAGTGTTCTGATTGACGGCAATCAGGTTCATTACCATCTGTGGTTTCATGCATTCCGTGGGCATCTTAGAACATTTATTTCAAGGGCAAGGGCTATTCTAAGGAGCAAAGATCTGATAGAAGATTAAACATTATTCTATAAAATGGCAATTTCTCTCGTAAATTACCTAAAACAGAAAAGCCCCAAACACAATGCTATTAATTTTATGATGGGTTTACTGACTGGGGGTAATTAACTGGTATTAAATATGCATTTTATGTTCTCTTATTCATTCTAACGAAATATTTTACATATTATTTTCATGAACAAATGTTCATATTTTGGTTGTTCACTTTTAATAAGTAATTAATTTGATCATGTTCAATAATTTTATAATTTTTTAATTCACCCAATATGAAAAATAAGATAGACATTTCATACTCTATATACATAGAGACAGAATAATTTGAATATTTGATAGGATAAATCTATTAAAATACAGTATGTATAATAATAATTCTAGGTAACAAAGAAAAAAAGTCCTTAGCTGACAGACAAGTTTGAGCAGAAATTCCAGTACTGAGATATATAAAAAAAGATTCTTTATTTCATAAATGTCCTTATTTTGGACATTTTCAAAATAGGAAAATTTGTAGGAAAAAAGGGAGAAAGATTGAGTTAAAGATAGAGAGAAAGAAAGAGACTGTTTGGAGGGTGATGCCAATATAAATTCCCCAGACAGAAATCCACATTTTAGTATAACCTTTAAAAATTTATCAGGATATCTATTATCTATTTATAGGAAACAAACAACAATGCCAACAACAAACACACACATTTTCAATAAGTTAATCTAAGTTTTGTATTTCAGCTTTTTATAAAAAAATTAAAATAAACTAAAAATGTATACTAAAGTTAAAGTACAACCAATGTATTCTCTCTAAAAACATGAAGAAAAAATTGTTATCCCTTTATCAGATGAAAAAGTTTTAAAACCTGGCAGTTATGATCTTAATTAATACAAGTGATGAATGAAAGACTTCAGTTAGCAATAAACAGTAGAAGTGAGAGGTGGTCATTTATAATACCACCTCTAGACAGTCCAACATCATCTGAGTTATACCAAAAGCCATTAAAACAATTTTATTGGACATGAAATGTCAAGGAAAAAGAAAAGGAGAGCCAATACTTTGACAGCAAACCAACCAAATATAGAGAGTTCATAACAACCAATCTACCAAATATATAGAGAGTCCATAACACCTGCGCAGCTCAATTGAGCACTGGAATTCTTTGTATTTTTAAGAATTCTTGGATCCAGTTGCAGTGCTGCTAGTGGCCAGAATACGAACTAAAATTTATAAAAAATAAATTTTTTGTGGGCAACAGGAATCTAGGTTTGGATAAAGCTAAAACACGCAGGAAGTTAACGTAATAGATGGCATCACTCAAGATAATTTCTGGTTATTCATGGATTATCAGTGGACATATATACTCAATTGCTTATTCAAAGTTATTACTGAGTGCCTACCATAGAGTAATTCTTCTTCAGGGCTCATTCGTCTAGGCACTAGAACATAGTGCTTTCCCACAATTTGCTTTTGTATCCAAACAATGAAATATAATATTACAGTTAAATAAAATATATCGTTTAAATACAACAAATATTGGTGACATGGATCCAAATTAAAAGCGAGTATCATTATTTGTGTGACACCAATTTGATTTCTGAGTCTTTTAAATCTAACATTGGGGTGAATAATTAATATTTAAAATTTACTTATAGGTCTGTCTTCTTATAATAATAAATAAAATTTTACATTATAAAGTGCTTTGGAAAACACTAACAAATGATCACAATCAGAAGTGAAAATATCATTTGCACAGATTTCACAGATGAATATGATTTTAGGGAGGATAGTGACAGTCTTAAGATCATCCAGAGAGTAAGTCAATAATTTGAATAAAATTGCAGGGTGTCATACCTTTAACTCAGTGACCTGCAGTTCCACAAATCTTGGTTCATTTAATATATTTAACTGAATGGTGGAATATTTAAAATAAATGTTTAAAAATTGTTAAATACTTTTCAGAAAATAATACTTAACCTCAATCCCACACTGGTAGATGTGTTTGGTAGATAAACTAAAACAAGGACTATGCTGTATTTAAAGTTTTATAAGTTTTTCTTCAGTTAGGATATCTGAAAAGATTTGACTCAAGTTCCAAAAAAAAAAAAAAAAAAAAAAAAAAATCCTTCTAAACGTATTTTTACTATTGTTTTAAATTTTCTCTTATGTTTGTTCATTTCTTGTGTTTGTCATTTTTAAAATAGCACTAATTAACCTAAGGCTGGAGAGAAAATTGTATTACTAGATCCTGGAAGCTATGACCATAGTACAGATGCTGGAATTATGCCAGGGCTGTTCTTTAGAAGGTATGGTTTGGTGGAAAGTGGAATTATAAAGAAATAGGGTCACTTTATTCATTATGTTCATTAGGTACCACATCTTGGTCTTGAGATCATTTAGGGGTACACAAAAATGTTTTAATTTTAATTTCCTTAAAATTTAAAGAAAAAATGAATACACTATTTGCAAATATATAATGATAAATGCAATTTGAATTATAATTATTTTTATACCAATATGTTCATTGTAGATAGATAGATAGATAGATAGATAGATAGATAGATAGATAGATAGACAGAGATATATAGATCTCTCTTTCCTTTATAGAGAGAGACAAACTTCTGTGCTCCAACAATCTTCCTGCCTCAGCATCTGGAGTGGATGGGTCCACAGGTGTATGACACCATGCCCAGCTAATTCTTTATTTTATTTTATATTTTGTAGAGACAGAGTCTTGCTATATTGCCCAGGCTGTCCTTGAACTCCTGGCATGAAGCAATCTTCCTGCCTTGGCCTCCCAAAGTGCTGGGATTACAGGTGTGAGGCAACAAACCTGGCCAGAAAATATAACTGTGATTTATTTATTTATTTTTCTTATGGACAAAGGGATTCACAGAAGCAAAAGTGCATAGTGCCCATGAAAGTCATTATTCGATACTTTGGAAGAGGTACAGCCTTGCTTAGAAACACCATCCAAAGCAGAATAAGCAAAGAAATATGCCATATTTTTTTCTTTTAATATACTCTAATTTCCTGGTAAAATTTCCCTGTGGCTGAATCTAGCTGGAAGCATATTCACAAGAAATCCTGGGAAATGTAATTTGCATTGTTAGCATATTCTGGTACAGTGCCTTAGGGAGGCAAGGAATAGATACTGGGACATTACTAGCTCAATCCTCCTATATTGTTATTTAGCATTAATATAACAATTTCCCTATATTTATACGCAAATAAAATTATCTTTCATCCCTCCATCTAACATGAAGCAACTATTCAACATATAAAGACATTCACATCTTCTTCAGAAAGAGAAGATACATGTTCTCAATCAATTATCAACCATTTCAAAATTCAGGGTCTCCAGATGGTAATCAGACTTTTCATCAGACAAGAAAATGTGCCTCTAATATTTATATAATAAATAGTAGAGATGGGTAAGACTTTGGCTACTCAGTAGGATGGCATGGCAGAACAACCCCAAGAATAACTGGAAAATTAAATAATAAATTAATCTTATTTTAAAGATATTAAAGACCTCAACATTAAAACCATGTCACTGAGTAATTTTGTACATGGGCCAAATGAACAAAGGATTGAGGAAGCTGAGCACAAAGGAGGAATAATATCCATAGGATGTGTCATTTTGTCCACTTGATTATTGAAAGCCTCCTTGGTAGTAGATGAGAAGTTACAAGAAAAACAGATAGTCTCACACCCCGTGCCTACACTTACGATTCCATACACGTAACTCTTCCCCAGAGCTCCATGTGACAGATATTTTAATCTTGTTCTTTCCTAATCTGTAATCTAGGAAATGTAGATCTTTATCTCAGGTGACTTTTTTTCTTTACACAAGGGAGATAATCAAATGTACTTCTTGAAATTTTAGCAATATTTCAATTTCTTTCTGAGTTAACCCTGAGTTGGACTGTAATGCAACACCCATCTGCTTCCAGGTGAAAGAAACATATCATGCAGAACTATATGTAAATCATGTTTTATCTTTATTTTATTTTATTTCTATAGATTTAGGGGATACAAGTGCAGTTTTGTAACATTGATAGAGTGTGTGGTTGTGAAGTCTAGGTTTATAGTGTGATCATCACCCATATACTTTTCTTTTTCCTTTAGTTGGCCACTTGGCCATAGATAGGGTAATCATACATCTGGTTTGTGTATTCCTATTGTTAAAACATAATGATTTATAACTCTATATTATCCTCACACTCTGCCATCTGGGTCATCTAAGTCAATGCTTTTTCAAATCTTGTAGGCATATTAGTAACGTGATGATTTTATTGAAATATAGATTCTGATTCAGAAATTCTATGGTGGGGCCTCAAATTCTGCATTTCTAACAACCTTTCAAGAGAGGCTGAGGCTGCTGTTCAGTGTCCAAACTCTGAAAAGTGAAGATTTAGAGAAATTTCCATCTCTGGTTTACCAAAGTATCATCAATGTAGGTGACTTGTAGGAAGTCCATTTATGAAAATCTTTGCAAACTACATGAGGAGAGAGTCAAAGTGTTGACATTGCCCTGCTATAAGACAGATGAGTTACACTGCTACTGATAAAAGAACATTACAAGTAATTTTATGGAAACACTCTGGCAGATTAAAAAACAACAACAACAAAAAAAAACAAGTAAGCAAACAAAATTTGCTCAAGGAGATGCCTGAAGCTGGGTAGAACAATAATGCACTTCAATGTCTACCAGGTTGGGTTTAAAATAATTTCATAAGCGTTCTCTAATATCCACACTTCTCACTTCAAATTTAGAGTTTTGGCAGAGAATATTATTTTTGAAGCTAACATTTGGCAATTCCTACAATAGTAACCTAGATTCATAGGTTAGAACCTCTTGCTAAGTTTTTCCATCCGTATTTATTTATTGGGACAAGAAACAAGAGCTCTCCAGAGACGGTAACAGAACTTGTATTTACTCACGGAACATCTTAGCAGTGCCAGCTTCCCATACACGGATTCCTCATGAGGCAATGTAATGAAGGCCAGACATGCCTGTGTGTGCAGCAGGGTTAGCATTACAGGGAGGAACACTGAAATTCAGACCCAAAGTTTACATAGGGCAGCTGCCCATCTGTCCATCATCCATTCAGGGATATGGAGAGGGAAAAATAAGCAAAGAAATAAACAAACCCTGATTTGAGAAGGTAAATAAATCCTCTCTGGGAAGAGGATAATCCAACTGCTGTTAAAAATACTGAATTTCAAAAGTGAAAACTGTAACATCTGACATAAAAATTCACTGGATGGGTTCAATTGAATAATGAAGATGACAGAGAAATAAGTCACTAAACTTTAAGAGTAGGAATTATCCTACCTGAAAAACAGAGACAGAAAATACAATATTTTTAAAAAATAAACAGAGCCTTGGAAACAGTGGAACAATATCAAAAAGATCTACTAGTCTGGTCATTTGATTACTACAAGGAAAGAAGAAAAACACTGGTAAAAAAAAAAAGTGGTGGAAATAATGGGCAAAAACTAAAATTTGTAAGTGGAAGGAGCTAAGACCTTTTTGCAACCATCATATAAAAGACACAAGAGAATGCGTTTTTCACTGACTGACCTAAACTGACAGATAAATGCAAAACTGCAATGTCCTTTTTCTGAACTTACTTAACCCTAGATTATCTTTTGAGGACTTAAAATTATTAATTCCATAAATGCACTTTTCTGGAATTTTGACCATCTTTTCAAGAACTGAAAATTGCTTAATGCAAGCTTGTCCAACCCACAGCTTGCAGGTCGCATGCAGCCCAGGATAGCTTTCGATGCTGCCCAACATAAATTTGTAAGCGTTCTTAAAACACTATGAGCTTTTTTTGTGATTTTTTTTTTTTTTTAGCTCATCAGCTATCATTAGTGTTGGCGTATTTTATGTGTGTCCCAAGAAAAGTATTCTTCTTCCAATATGGCCCAGGGAAGCCAAAAGATTGGACACCCCTGGCTTAGTGGAATTATTTTCCTTGCCCTAACATCATATCTTATTTCCTGGTTCTCATTCCCATCCTTTATGTTTCCCCTTCCTATTTTAATTAATAAAAATCTTTGCTTATTGCAAAGAAAATTGCATCTGATTTTGTGAAGGGTATTGTCTTCTTCTTCTTCTTTCTTCTTCTTCTTCTTCTTTTTTTTTTTTTTTTTTTTTTTTTGAGGCAGAGTCTTGCTCTGTCACCCAGGCTGGAGTGCACTGGCCGAATCTTGGATCACAGCAAACTCCACCACCTGAGTTCAAGCTATTGACCTGCCTCAGTCTCCTGAGATACTGAGTAGCTGGGACTACATTACTTTTAATGGCAAAAACAGTAAATACTTGTGAACCAATCTAAAAAAATTGGTAGTTAATGCTATGAATTTTCTTCCATGTGCTGTACTAGTTACATCCTAAGGATTTTAATACATTATGTTTTAATTTTCATTTTCGTAATATTTTCTAGTTTCATTTTTTGACTTCTTTGACTTGTAGCTTATTTAAAAGTATCCTTTCCTTTGTGTTCTGGGTCTATTTTTATGTACTCTTTTTTTTTGTTTGTTTCTCTCTTAACGGGTGTATTTTCCTGCTTCTCTGCATGTCTTCACATTTTTATTGGATGTCAGACATTAACATTTATAATTGTTGGGTACTGGTTACTTTTATATATCTTCAAATATTCTTGAGATTTGTTCTGGGATTTAGTTAAGCTACTTAGAAACTGATCTTTGAAAGAGTTGCTATTACTTTTTGTAAGGTTGCATCAGAAGAGCTTTTAGTCAGGACTACTTTTCTTCATCACTGAGGCAAAAACATACTGAACACGTCAACCAGCACCTCATATATTATGAGGTTTTTCTGCTCCGGCTGGTGGAAACACAAACTATTCTAGGCTATGTGTCAGTTCCTGGATTGTTTTTTCTGCTAATGTCTGGTGGGTTATTCCCCAGATTCAGATTTTATCCTCCCATTGAATTATATCATCAATATTCAGCGAAAGACTCAATAGAATCCGAAGCAGATCTCTATAATTCCTCCCAGAGTAGTTCTCTCTTCTTTCTTATTCAGCCTTAATAATTCTAGCCACCGTGGCCCCTACTGTTTCTGAAATTTGTCTCCTTAAGATAGCTTATAACAGGTAGATTCTAGTTTGGTCCCTCTATCTCTTTGTTGAAACCTACAAAGTCTTCTCAGATAGAAAGTTCATGCAATCATGAGTTTGTCTTAACTGTTTCCATTAACCTAGAGATCAATGTCTTGTGCTGCTTGTTTTCAAATATTTGAAAACTTGTTTCTTACTGAATGCTTGATTTTAGTGAAGCAGGATAAATAACTTATTGATATAATTTGATATATTCAATTAACCATAAAAAACCCTTGCGTGTCCATTTTTTCGTGTATTAACAAGGAAGAATACCATCCAATGTGCCTGACTTGGATGTATTAACAAAGAATACCCACAATTTGCTTAAAAGCCTGTTAAAATACTGTTGTCTTTTCCAACTATATGTCTACAAAAGGCAATAATTTCCCTATACCTCAACCAAAACAATGTACCTCAGCAAGTTAAATCCAGAGGCAGAATTATCATTATGAAGGCACGTATTTTTAAAATGTTTGGAAAAATATAAAATAATTTCACTCTTACCACAATTTGGGAAAGAAAAATATATTTTTCAATCTATCAGTTCTATCAACATAGGAGATTATTATTTTGCTAATGAGTTCCTAAACAAACACTTTAAAATACTACATTTTAATTTCTTGTAAGGTAAGTATCAATAGGTTTAACCCAAATAAACAGCATCTATTTATCATTTCCAATCCTTGCAATCAAAATTTTGAGAATTACTGATCTATTTAATTTCCTTATATTTAATTATCATTTGAAGCAGTTATAGCAATAATTTTCTGTATACTATTTTTGTTGTTCTCAGTGTAAATTTGTTAAACATTAGATTATTAAACTGAAAATGCTTATATAAAAATTATTTCAGCCCCATATTTGACAGTATCAACTCATATTAGTCGATAACTCAACCAATACCCTAAAAATTAGGGACCTAATGACATTTGTGTAATTGATTCTTTCGGCTACTCAACTGGCTTCTTGTCAGTTAGGATGTGTACGTGAGGTATGAGGATGTGGTGAGAGATTGAACATCGATTCATAACTATCCTCCAAAGCTCAAGATTCTGCTTAGGTTTTTGTTGTCAGTTACAGGGATCTATACAGGACATCCAATTACAGCACTATCTGTTTCTGAGATTTATAGTTAATCATTATAAAGGGGAAATCCACTCACAGAAAAATGCTCAGGGGCCTTCACTAATCCCTACACATCTTAAAAGATCTGGCAGTAGACTGTGGAACCAGGACTCTATTCTCATTTCCAGGAGCATTGCAATTTATCACTCCCTTAGCTGTACTTCTGCAGCAAAGAAATGTGTAAATTTCACCTTGGAGGAATTAGCTGAGCTGCTTTTTGTGCATTTGTAATGTGTGTATGTATTCCAACTCTACTATTTTATTATTATGAATCATGAGCAGTCAGTCGTTACTTTATTTTTTAGTCTTCTACATCTTCCACTCAAAAAAGACCTTTAAAAGTCACCTAAAAAGGCTGTAGGTCCCCCGGGACAATAAATCTCTACCTGCTATCTGATTTGTTACAATGTTAAAATCTTTTCCTGACAAGCCTAAAGCATTATATAGGAATTTTTTTTGTCCTTTTATAAAGGTCTTCTATCAGAATAAAGGTTTAGATTCTATTTAGGTTAAAATCTGGCAGAACTTTATGCCATCTACAATTAAAAGTAAAATTATGTAGTGGGATATTAATGTCTATCATGTAATTGCATATGATGAAATCATTTGTGTCTCTGTACTTTTGGTAAAATCTAATTTACTAGTTTTGGAAAAAGAAATAGAATACACAGTTATTATGCTTGTTGTTTTTCTCCTTACTGTCACAATCTTATATTAAAAATTCGTACAAAGATGTCATTCCCTACATATTTGCTAAGTGAACTAAAAACCATTTTCTCATGATAAAGAAGTATAACTGTAGAAATGCAAATCAAGTAATCTTTAATTTCCTAAATATATATTAATATATAGAGTGAATAATAAGAAAATGTTTATCAATCATTACTGAATATATTTTATGATCAGTTTTTTTAAATGTGACTGACATTCACAGATTGCTGTTCGTGTGCATAAGTGTGGGAGAGGAGTAGGTATGTATTTACTTTATTAGTTCATCCTAATCATGATCTCACTGAGAAAGAGGGCAAGGATCTAGTATTAAAACACTTGAAACATTTATATCAATAACCAAAGTGTATTATACATAGTAGATGGATAAGTGTTTTTGAGTAATTGTAAACTGATTAATACATTTTAATTTTCTTTGAATTTCTTAACTATATGGTTGAAGGTCCCATATATGGATTGACTGAAACAACTGCTCACTTTGAAAGTTTCAAACTTTTTATACCTCTAGAATGTTTTGATCATATTTACTTTTTTTTAGAAAATGACAAGAACACATAAAATATTTGAATATAATCAAACATTTGTCTATTATGAAAATATTATATTCTTTTAAACAAAAATATACATGAGCATAAAATTTTGAATAGCATTCTTGCCCAAAGGGCAGTCTAGAAGACATAAAGCTTTCCCAAAGCAAGTAACTACTGAAATACAATAAACACATATTTACATACACAGATATCAAATAAAAGAATTTCTAGGTACCATTAACAAAGAAAAAGTATAAGTGAGAGAAGAAACATATATACAATCACAGCTAGTACAATTTTAATAAAACAAGAATTGATGAAGGAGGCTATGTGCAAATGGCAATTATTTTGAATTCTCTGCACTGATGAAAGACAAGAATTCTCAGATACTGAAGTACAATGAAACTTGATCAAAGTAAACTACAATATAACCCATAAAAAACACATAATTAGATGCATCTTAAAAAGGCTCCCCATAAAAACTTAAATAACTATATACTACTAATCAAATTTTCAACAAAGAAAAAAACCTAGCAGACTATTTTGCTGCAATGTTAGAGGCAGGAGGCAAAGAAATTCTAGGCAGACAACAGTGAGTCCCTGACAAAACCTAACCTTCAAGCCAAAAAAACTGAAACCCGCGGCCCAATGTGACAACCTCTATCCCTGTTTTCTCTCTTGAATGTTGCCTTTTTCTAAACTACCCATGGCCCAACCCACCCCTAGTCCTGTACCTCTGAAGACCTCAGACTCAGTTGGAGAGAAGCGGCTGGACATCAGAGAGAAGCAATGTGACTTCAGAGGGACAGATCAACAGCTTGAGTTCGGAGAAGAGTCTGGCCAGAGATGGCTGGACTTGAGGGGAAGGTTACCTGCCTGTTCTATCCCCTTTTCCAGCTCTTCTTCCCACTGACAGCCACTTTCATTGTTCAATAAAATCTTCTTCATTCACCTCATTTTTCCTGGATACCGGACAAGAGCTCAGGAACCACAAGTGCATATAACTCCCTAAAGAGGTTGTCATACTAACCTTCAGCTAAAGACGGCTTCACAAGAGAATTTTGTGAAATGCTTTATAAATAAATACAACCAATACCGCACAAAATGAGAGTAAGAGGACATACTTTCCAACACATTTGTAAGGTCAAAGTTATTTTATGCCAAGATCAAAGATCTTTCAAACAGAAATGCAATATATCAACATCCCTGATGAACACAGATGAAATCATTAACAATATCAGCAAACCTAATTCAGTATATAAAAATGAAAACATACTACGACCAAGGGAGTATTATACCAGGAATGAAAGGTAGATTCATACTTAAATGATCCCATAGAATTAACAACAGAATAAAGGACAAAAACAATATGATTATCTCAAAAACGCATGAAAACAATTGCAAAAATAACCCCGTTCATGATAAAAATTCTCATTAAATTAGAAATAAAAGGCAACTTGAGCACGAAAAAGCAGCAGCCACAAAAAAATTTATAGTTAATGTCAAGCAGTAGGTTGAAGTATTAATTTATTCTCCCTAAATTGAGAGTAAGGCAAGAATGGTCAGTCTCTTAAGTCAGGAAAATAAAATTTTTATGTGTCGTGTTAGAAACAAAAAATGTGAAATTCCCATTTTTCAGAGTTGACATATTCAGATACATTAAACAATCTCAAAATATATGCAAAGAAGCTACTCAAACTGAATGACTTTGACAAGTTTTAGGATAAAAGGTCAATATATTTTGACCTTTTCAATTATGTTTCTATGCATTGGCAATAAACGATTGAAACATAAAAATTTAACATAACACCATTTAAAATCACAAAAATAAAAGCATACATCTAGAAAAGGATGTAGCTTCAAAATATGTAAATCACTGAGGTTTCTGGGAAGATGCGAAGAATGAGAAGCACCAGGAATTTCTCACCTAGGCAACAATTCCACTGGCATAATTTGTCTGATGAAACTATTTTGAACTCTAGAGGCTAATGAAGGCTTGCAATTTCCAGGTGAAGACTCAGATGATAAATTGTCATTATTTTTAGTCAGTTTCAGCTGTTAGCACAGTGGCTAAGAGCCACCCATTCCCCAGTCTTCAACCACAGGATAGACAGCTATACTCCTATTTCTCAAACAGCTTGAACACAGCCTGTGGGAGCCAGAGTGGGCAACAAAATAACTCTGTCCTTCAAATATTGGGATCTGTGATCTAATTGCTGATTGCTGCTTCTGATCACAAAGGCACAGACACAAACTCAGGCAACCATTGATGCACCTCCTCCCATTGTTGCAAGACTCTTCTCTACCTAATGTGACTTCCAAGAGATTTAAATACTAGATGTCCTCTTCCATTTCATTTTTTTTTTCCTTTTGGGGTGCCAGAAATTAAGTAATAAAACATTCAAAAACAATTACATATACTGGAAAATTGAAAATGAGCATTCATGCCCAGACAATGTCTCAGAAAAGATAGGAAAAAAACTGAAGTTTATATCTCAGTCTGATCCTTAGTACAGAGACAGTCTAAAACAATTAAAAACAGAAACAATAACAAAAACCAGAAAATTCAGAGGAAGAAGGAGAACTAATTTTCAGAATCTAATTATCACATTATTAGATTCCATTGTCCAGTTTTCAGCAAAACAACAACCACAAAATAATAAGAAATATAAAGAAACAGGAACATATGGTCCAGTCAAAGCATAAAAATAAATCAGGATAAAATGTCTTTCAAAAAGTCTGACAGCAGATTTGCAAGACAAATCGAAGGAGGGGAAAGATAGAAAGTGTCAAAGAGAATGTTTGAATAAGTAACGTCTGCAGACTTCAAATTTGCTGAGAGACACAAATATATACATTCAAGACCTATATTCATCATTGACCTGTATTCACCCTTATAGTATTATATGAAGTATTTTTACTACCCTACAAATTATCTGTGCTCTGCCTATTTATTCCTCCTCTCTCAGCCTCACCCTGGCAACCACTTATCTGTTTATTGTCCCTGTAGTTTCGCATTTATGCAGAATGCCTTATAGTTTAGTTCATACAAAATGTAGTCTTTTTATATGTGCTTCTCTTACTTAGTAATATGTTATTTATGGTTTCGCTATGTCTTTTCAGAGATTGACAGCTCATTTCTTTTTAGCACTGAATAATATTCCATTTACTGTATACATCACAGTTTATATATTCAACTAATAAAAGGCAACGTGCTTGCTGCCAAGCTACTGTAAATATCAAAAAGGAAAAAAGAGACAGAGAGAAAGATTTGACTGTGTACTATCTTTACCAGTGTGTTTTATACTTTATATGTTTTTGTGTTACTAATTAGCATTCTTTTATTTGAGATTGAAGAACCCTCTTTACCATTTCTTTTTAGAGGGGTATGATGGTGACGAACTCCCTTAACTTTGTCAGATAAAGTCTTCAACCTTCAACACTCCTTTGTTTCTGAAGGACAGCTTTGCTGGGTGGCCAAGGACAGTATACTTGCTTGGCAGTTGTTGTTATTGTTTTTCCTTCAACACTTTAAGTCAGAGGTGTCCAAACTTTTGGTTTCCCTGGGCCACACTAGAAGAAGAAGAATTGTCTTTGGCCACACATAAAATACACTAACAAACACTAACAATAGCTGATGAGCTAAAAAAAAAAAAGCCAAAAAAAAAATCATAATATTTTAAGAAAGTTTACGAATTTGTGTTGGACCGCATTCAAAATCATTCTGGGGCACAGGCAGCCTACGGGCCACAGGTTGGACAAGTTTGCTTTAAATATATCATATCGCTTTCTTCTGCCCTGTAAGATTTCTGCTGAGAAATCTACTGCTAGCCATATGGGAACTCTCTTATATGTGATTGGTTTCTTGTATCTTGTTGCTTTCAAGATCCTCTCTTTGTCCTTGATTTTTGACAGTTTGATTCTACTTAATGTAGTCTTGTTCGGATTGATTCTGATTGGAGAACTTTGACCTTCTTGTATCTTCATATTTGTATCTTTTCACAAATTTGGAATGTTTTCCATTATTTCTTCAAATGTGTTCTACTCCTGTATCTTTCTGGTTTTCTTTAGGAAGTTCTATCACTGGAACATTTGTTCTTTTGATGCCATTTCATCAAGCCAGTACATTCTCTTCACTCATTTTGATTATCTTTTCTTTTTTCTCCTTGTAGTGTATATTTTCAAATAATTTGTCTTAATTCAGTTTTTCTTTTGCTTGATCAATTTTTGTTGCTGTTCTTTAGTGCATTTTATATTTCATTTCCATATTTTTCTGCTCTAGAATTTCTGTTTGATTTTTTAAAATGTAATTTCAATCTCTAATTTCTAGTTTTTATAATTTATTTTTTTACTGATTACATTGAATTATTTCTCTGTATTTTCTTCACATTTGCTGAGGTTCCATAAACTAATCATTTTAAATTATTTGGCAGTTCTAACATCTATTTATTTGGTGCTAGCTAGTGGGAGATGATTGTGTTCTTTTGGTGGTACTGCGTCTCATTAGTATTTTTCTTTCTTTTCTTTTTTTTTTTTTGTATTCTTTATTGCCTAATTTTGATGTGTGCATATTTGCAGAAGGGATTTATTCAAATGTTTGTAAACTAGTTTTTTTCTGTGAAAACTCTTCACCAGTCAACAAATCCAGAGATTCTGGGAAGGCTGTTTGTTGTGGTACAAGGACAGCTTTGCTGCCAGGGTCCTTGGGCAGGTTGGCGTGGTCCCTGAGTCAGCAGAACAGTAGGTCAGGTGCTAATTCCATGGCTTTGGGTCGGAAGCCTGATCCACTGGGTTAGACCTGTTAATTGGGTCTACAGGATGGGCCTTGAGTCTAGGTGCACAAGCTTGGAGCTGGAGCTGGAGCCTGTGTCCGTGTATTAGGCCATTCTTGCATTCCTATAAAGAAATACCTGAGATAGGGTATTTTATAATGAAAAGAGGTTTTATTGGCTCATCATTCTGCATGATTTACAGGAAGCATGGTGCTGATGTATGCTTGGGTTCTCGGAGGTTTCAGGAAGTTTGCAATCTTGGCAGAAGACAAAGGGAGGCAGACATGTCACATGACAAAAGCAGAAGTAAGAGTAGTAAGGGTGGGGAGGTATCGCACACTCTTAAATAGCCAGATCTCATGAGAACTCACTGTCACAAGAACAACAGCACAGGGATGGTACCAAACCATTCATGAGAAATCCACCCTCATAATCCAATCACCTCCTACCAGGTAATCCCAATATTAAGGATTACTTAACATTGTAATCCCAATATTAGGGATTACAGTTAAACATGAAATTTGGGTGGGGATACATATGAAAACAATATCAGCCCATGAGGTTAGCCTGAATTCTGCAACCACAGGGGATGAATTGGTGCTGGGGCCGCTCTTGAACATGAGTTTGTAGGGACTGGTCAAGCAATAAGCCAAGCCTGGTTTGTAGATCTACTGGAATGTGCCTGGAGCCTGAGTCCATGGACACTGACCTGACACTGGAGCAGGCCTGGAGCCTGAATCTGCATTATGTATATAGCTCCTGAGTTTGCAGAGTCTAACTTAGAACCTGGGTCTGCAGTGGTGGTCTCGGAGTCTCAGGTCACAGAGGCTGGCCTGGTACCAAGGTTGAGACCTGGGTCTACTTGAGTAAGTTGTAACCCGGGTCCTCTACAGCCTGGGGCCATGAGGACCTCTCTAGTACTTGGAGACAGCCTAGTGCTAGGGCTAACACCTTGGCCTCTGAATCTAGTATGGAGTTTAAAGTCATGGATACTGGCCTGATACCTGGAATCACTGATGCTGGCCTGGATCCTGAGACCATGGGGTCCAGCTGGGTACTAGAAGCAGTCTTGAGCCTGGGATCACTGAGGTTGTGCAGGCAGTGGGGGCATTCCAGAGACTGAGGCAGAAGGCAAAGGGAGACAGAAGGTACTAGGCCTAGCCTGAAGCTGAAAGTGGTCCTGAGCCTTGGACTACTGAGGTCAGCCTGGCAGGGGGTCAGCACAGAAACTGACTGTCAAGCAGTCCTGCAGCATGGGGCTACAAAATTTAACCAGGGGCTCAGTCTATGAGTACTAAACTGGAGTTGGGGTCATGAGGACCTGCTTAGTGCTGGGTTTTACTGTGGGTGTCTCAGTTTTGCGGTTTGAAATGAGGTTCTATGTTTACTTCCTTTTCCTTCCCACATGTGTAGGGTATCTCTCATTACTCTGTACTGCCTGGGTTAGCAGAGGTGTGACATGGGTAATGTAAACCTGCCGTTTCTATCCTCTTCAATGCATCTTTTTTTATTTCTGTGCTACACTCAGGTATGGTACTGGGATCTCTCATTTGGTTTCCTTAGATTTTATGAAAGTACTCTAATGCATGGATAGTTATTCAAATTGATGTTTCTGTGGTGGTGTCTGCCTGGAGAGTCCTACTCCAACATTTTTCTTATGTCCATATACCTGATAAAAATTTTTTAAAGAAAACCTTGAAAGTCTGTTACAGAAATAATAGAGAAGAAATACATCTTTCTTTATGAAAATACTGTCTCCCTTGCTTTATATATAAGATCATATGAGAGCTTCTGTCCTTATACATCACTCCATGTCCCTGGTCACAGTGACTGTGACCAATGCTGAGGCAGCATTTCTAGTTTAAAATGCAACATATGAAACAATGACATCATTAAACTAAACTAGCTAATAGCTATAATTTTAGCATTGTAGAAAACACAGTTTGAAAAGATAAACCAAGGCACAGAAATGAGCAAAAGTAAAAAATTACAAATAAAATATATTGATGATATTCAATCCCTGATCAACCCTATCCAAGTTTAACCCCATTTTTGTCCTTCCTGCAATTGGTATATATCAGCTAATACATTTCTCACTGGCCTGTTGGTTAGTTAGATTTGCATTTCTATCACTTGCAACCAAAACATGTATTAACATAGTATGTGAAGAAATAGTATCTATCACTGGAAATAAATACTATTGTAATTCTTTATCAGATTTTACATACCTTACATGACTTATAGATACATTATTTTTGCTCTCTATTCTGAATAATGATACAAATGTAATAGCATTAATAAATCTGTTATTCTTAGTTCAAAATATGGCTTCATGATTTCTATCATTAATAATAATAGTAACATTAGGCCAGGTGCAGTGGCTTATGCCTGTAATCCCAGCACTTTGGGAGGCCAAGGCAGGTGGATCACGAGGTCAGGAAATTGAGACCATCCTAGTTAATACGGTGAAACCCCGACTCTACTAAAAACACAAACAAGCAAAAAAAAAATTAACCAAGCATGGTGGTGGGCACCTGTAGTCCCAGCTACTTGGGAGGTTGAGGCAGGAGAATGGCATGAACCCGGAAGGCGGAGCTTGCAGTGAGCTGAGATCATGCCACTGCACTTCAGCCTGGGTGACAGAGTGAGACTCTGTCTCAAAAAAAAAAAAAAAAAAAAAAAAAATTAAAATAATAATATTAGAATTGTCCTCCCTGCACCAACCTCTTTTCTTTCTATTCCATCTTTCACATTGCAACAAGGAAATGCTGCAAAAAGCTCAACTCTAATCATATAATCTCTCAAATACCTTTCCTCTAACAAAATAATTATGAGAAGCAATAAAAGAAGCAAGTGAAAATGTGTTAGTATCTTAGTATCACATTCAAAGTCCTTGAAAATATTATTATCAAAACTTTAATTATCATTTTAAAACTGGACACCATCTCTTTGATCATGCAATCTGCTTGGTTGAAGTTATTTTCTTCCACTCCTTGATTTATCAATATTCTGCCCCTCCTTTATGTGCTAACTTAAATGCTCCTTCACCTGTGATACCTTTTTCTCAAAACACATATCAAAATTAAACTAATTTATTTGAATTTATATCTATTTGGTTTTATTTATGTTATGGACTCATGACAATATTATTAATATTTTCATTAACGATTTACATTTTTGTGTCTATAAATAGACAATAAGGCTAAACATCATCAGATACCTTTTCAAAATTACTAAAATATAGATGCAAATATTTGTTGGATGGAATTCATATTTGATTAGTTTACTGCTTTATGATAGTACTAAATCAACACAGGTTGTCATTTTTAATAAGCATTATAATCTCAGTTTGACTTCTCTTTAGCTCTGATCTCAGACAATATGTTAAATATCACACACCATGCAAAGTAAAATGAAACCTATATAAAAAATTGAAAGCTCAAAAGGCAATTTTTAAAGTTCCATTTAACAGCATCACAGTTTGAGGTTTAAAAATGTCATCTCTTTATAGAAAGATATGAGATTCTACAGGATAGAAGCCTTTGCCTTAAAAACAAACAAACAAACAAACAAACAAACAAACAAAAAACTACTTTGCCGAGGAACAAAAAAGAAGTGGATACCCATTAGAGTAAATTACGATGTTGTAAACAAACAAAATTAGCATTTAGATTGAAATTATTAAAATTCATGTTCACAAACTGAGAGGTTTTAGAAATATTGGAAATGTGTGACTCTTTAAGTGAAAGTTGACACTCAGTTCTGTATCATCCACTTTACATTAAAAAGAAAGGATCTATGAGGCACTGTAAACAATAAGTTAGAGGGATTCCACAAAATATTACTTAATGCTCTACCTAAGTTATAGGGTAGCCTCAAAAGTGATGTGTTATATACTGTTTGAAACACTGAAGAGGAACAGACAAATCTTTATTATTGAAACTACTGGAATAAATACATATGTGCTTGTGTATGTGTGTATGTTTGCAACTAATTTTTTTACAGAACCAAAGAAAATTTAAGTGGATAAGACTGAGTGTACAGAGTATTGTTAGTTGAAATTTTCCTAAGTATTTTTTTAATAGTTAAATACAAAGAAAGCAACTGCACTGTTTTATTTGTAACAGATAGCTTTTGAACTTCTTAGCCGGAACACTGGTGACTTCATTTTGCACCCAAAAATCATTTAAGACCACACGTGAGAACATACTCTATATATTATTGACTCCTAAGGAGTTAAGATTGGATGCATTCACTTTCATAACACGTTAACCACCTAAAAAAGAAACAGTCACCAACCATCATGTTTATTGTTTTTTAGTGGAATGTTTAAAATTGTCAGACATAATACACAAATATTTCTCTTTTTTTTTTCTTCATTAGTCAGAGTTTGTGTTTTATTAAGTATTAAGAAATTTGGTAGGAAATAATAGGAAACATAAATTGAACACTATAGAGTCATCTGACAAGTTTCAATTTATGTTCCAAAGGATTATACTTACATTATATTTAATATGATTTTCCAAAACTTGGATGAAATGCATTTTTCCTTTTTTTTTTTT
>NC_045455.1:61114064-61205335 GCF_002776525.5 Piliocolobus tephrosceles | reverse complement strand
TTTTTTTTTTTTCTTATAAACAGAGTCTTGCACTGTCACTGAGGCTAATCTCAAATTCCTGACCTCAAATAATCCTCCTCCCTCATCCTCCCAAGTAGCAAGAATTACAGGTATGAGCCATCATGCCCAGCAAGAAATTCATTTTTATATGTTAGGAACAAGTATAAAATGGCTTTTAGTTGATGGAATAATTTTATATAAATCCAATAATCTAATAATCTAATATAATCTATTTATATATAAGATAAATATAGACCATCAAATCTAATTATAAAATCTAACTAAGCATCTAATCCAATATATAATCTAATGGCCGAATCTCTACTAAATACAAATTTTATGTTTAAGTAGAAAAATTACAACTTTAATTCCTGTAATAATCTCAAGGCAGTAGAAACAAAACTCTTGTTATTTCATGTCTTGGGTCAATTTCTTACTATCTCCTCAGTGTATTTTCGCTCTTGTCTTGTGTCCATCTACCATTCTTCATTCATTAATTCATCCAGCATATATAAATCAAATTATACGATGTGACACTGGTGGGTGTATATGATACAGAAGTAAACAAGCTAGACAAAGAGATATGTTCTTGTGTATAGCAATAGAAACATGTTCAAATGAATAAAATACATATGTATATAAATAAGTAAGTTCTGATCATGACAAATGATATGAAGTAAAATAATATATTTGAATGTAGAGTGACATAAATTGGCTTTTTTGGTTGTACTTTCAAGTTAAGAATTTATGTTTTACTTTGAGGGCAAGGGAAGCCAATAAAGAGTTTAAAGCAGAGGAATAACATAATATGAGTTGTGATATTAAATTATTAGTCTGTCTGCTGTATACAGGATACATTGTAAGGCCAAGAACATAAATAGGGAGAGCGTATAGAAGGTTTTTGCAGTAAACCAGGATCAACTTGGTAGCAACTGAGAGAAATAAAACTGTACTCAACTACCAGAAGAATATTAGTTGACAACAAAAATTTTTCACTCCCTTATGAATAGCATTCAAGAAATTCTCTGAAAGATGGAGAGAGAACTTCGCTTGCAGCAAGTACCTTAAATAAAAGAATAGAGATATAGTTAGGATTTTCATCTAGAAAGAAGACTTCATTTAGGAAATGTATTCATGTGTTTCTTTAAGTAAATAGGAATAACAAATCTGTATTACAGGAATAATGAAAACATGCAATGTTATTTCCATAGACAATTTTCATAAGAAATAACTAAAATTCAGTAGCTTTATAAAGATTGTGACATATAATAAAATGTTTTAAATTTCATATAAATTTTGATCAGATAATTTAAAAATAATGCAATTCAAAATGCTAACTCATTCAAATCACCTCAAAATTTATAAATTGTGGACATACATATTTGGGACAATAATATAAGTTCATTAGATTTAAATGTATCCACATCATACAAACTCTATTATCAAATACAATGGCATTAAATTATAAATCGATAATAGAAATATCTCTGAAACATCCTGAAATATGTGAAAGTAAATTTACAGACTTCCAAATGACTGAAACATCAAAAAAGAAATCTATCCAAAAATTGGAAGTGAAATTAATGAAAATCAAAATGAAGTGTATGAAAATTTGTGAGATGCTGCTAATGCAATAATAGTAGGGAAATTTTGTAGATGTCAACATGTATCTTGAAATAAAAGAAAGGTCTCAAACTCAAATTCTACTTTAAGAAACTATAAAGTAAGTATAAATTAAAAGGAAGGATAAATTAGTTCCCAAGTAAACAGAATAAAGGAAAATAGAATAGTAGACTTTACCAGTCAATTTGAGAAACCAAAGAGAACGATTGGGACAAATCAGTAAGACCAAAACCTGGTTTTTGAGATTTTTTAAAAAAATAATAATCTAACCAGGCTAATAAAATAGAGTATACACAATTTAACAATATTGGGAATGAAAGAATTTACATTACTACACATTCTATGGATATTAAGAGGATAGTATGTAATGATCATAATTAATTTTATCTCAAAAAACCAGAACTTACATTAAATTGATAAATTCTTAAAGACACAAACTACTAAACTAATCAATAAGTGGATAACCTGAATAAAAATGTACTATTCAGACATCAAATTCATGGTGCCATGGTTTGTCTCCTCCAAAACTTAACATTGAAATTTAATTGCCACTGTAATGGTATTAGGAGGTGGGACATCTAAGAGGAGTTTAGGTGATGAGGGTTTCACCTTCACGAGTAGGCTAATGCAGTTATTGCAAAAGTGGGTTTGCACACTCTTTCTCTGTCTCTCTTGCCCACTCTATTTTTTTTTTTTATTATGTGATGCCTTCTGTCATATTTTGATGTAGCAAAATGAGCCTTGCAGATTCTAGCCTCGTGATTCTAGACTTCCGCACTCCAGAACTGTGAGAAACAAATTTATGCTAATTATAAAGTATCCAGTCTGTGGTATTCTGTTACAGCAGCACAAAAAAAGACTAAAACATTTCATTGAAAGCCTTCCCACAAGGAAAATTGTAGGTCAAGAAGGTTTTACTCATGAATACTACCTAACATTTAGGGAGAAATAATATAAACGTACACAAACTCTTCCAGAAAACTAAAGAGAACATAAACAAGATAAAGAGAATATAATACAAATTATTCTCTGAGGCCAGAATTACCATGATGTGATACCAGACAAAGACATTATCAGAAAAGTACAACTTATTATCCCACATGAGCATAAATGCAAATAATCTAAACAAAATTCTAAGAATCTGTCTATGTATTATCTATATATTATATAATACTATATATATCATACATTATATATTATATCTATCTATAATATAATATATAACATTATATCTATATATTATATAATACAATATATAACATTATATCTCTATATTATATATCTATACATAATATAGTAGTATATCTATACATCTGTATAGTATACATTATATATCTATATATTATATATAGTATATGTCTATATATAATATAGTATATGTCTCTATATAATACAATGCATGTCTATATATAACATAATATAATGTATGTCTATATATAATATAATATAATGTATGTGTATAATATATGCCTACATGTAATATAATATGTCTATGTATAATATAATATATAGCTATATAGCTATATATGATGTATTATATATGTTATATATTATGTCTATATAATATATTATATAATATACAATATTATATATAATATGTATATCTGTATATTATATATGTCTATATATCTATATAACATTATATACAGACATATATTATATATAGACATATATAATATATTTATTAAGTATATATATTTTGAAGTATTATATATTAAGTATATATAGTTTTAAGTATATTTTTAAGTATATATATTTTAAGTATATATAATTTTTAACTATATATATTATTAAGTATAATGTGTCTAACATTATACTTAAAGATGCAAATCTACAGGCTTTCTTCCTAAGGTCAGGAATAACTTGAGGATGTCAGCTCTCACTATTTAATGTTGCACTAGAGATTCTATCCAGCACACTGGAAAGAAAGTATGACACCTATCTACAGCCATGAATCCAAATGGGAAAGGAAGATCTAATGCTTTCTTTTTTTTAAGGAAATATTTAGCAATGTAGAAAAATAAATATGTACAAAGTTTCAAGAACTAGTGTTTAGTAACATTGATATGCTAGTAACAAAGGTAATTAATTCAAATGAAAGTTACAATGCTTTTTCTTTTTTTCTTTTTTTTTTTTTTTTAAATGGGGTCTTACTCTGTCACCCAGGCTGGAGTACAGTGGGGCGATCTCGGCTCACTACAACCTCTGACACATGGGTTCCAGTGATTCTCCTGCCCCAGCCTCCTGTGTAGGTGGGACTACAGGCATGTGCCACCACAACAGGCTAATTTTTGTATTTTTAGTAGAGATGGGGTGTCACCATGTTGGCCTGTCTGATCTTGAACGCCTTGGCCACTCAGGTGATTCTCCCACCTCAGCCTCCCAAAGTGCTAAGATTACAGGCATGAGTCACTGTCCCTGGACTATAATGCCATTTTTAATGACATAAAATATAAATTACTTAGAAATAAATTTAACAAAAAAAGGTGAAAGACTAGGACATTGCCAACTATACAACAATGTTAACAGCAATTAAGATACAATTAAGTAGAAAAAAGTCATGTTAAAGGGTCAAAGATTAAATGTTGCTTGTGTGTGTGTGTATGTGTTTGATAGATTCAATAAAATCAACATCAAAATTCCTGATTTGGCTTTTATCATAAGGCTCCAGTAATTAAGAGAACAAGATATCAGAGTCAACTTGAGAATATAGACGAATGAAAAGGAGTAATGCCAAAAATAGACCTACCCATATACGGACAAATGTTTTGCAAACAATATGCAAAGAAAATTTAATAAAGAAAGCTTTTACCAAATAGTTTTAGAACAGTATATTTTGTCAAATTGTACTAAATAAATTTAGTACAATTGTACTAAAACTAATAATTGTACTAAAACTATTACCAAATAGTTTTAGAACAGTATATTTTGTCAAATTGTACTAAAAAAACAAACAAAAAAACCAAAAACAGTTAACTCATCATAGATCATAGACCTGATTATAAAACTTCAAACTGTAAAAATGTTAGAGGAAAATACAGAAAATCTTTTTTTCTTCAACTTAAATTAGATAATGATTCTTCCATATGACATCAAAAGCACAATTTACAAAACCGATATGTGATCAATGGGGTTTTATTAACATTTTTAAAATGTAGTCTTTAAAAATGCTATTAGGAGATGGAAAAGATAAGCCACAATCTTAGAAAAAAAGGTGAAATCATGATCTGATTATTCACTTAAGCAGAGAAGGAAGAACTCTCAACAATGGGTAACTACTAGAGGTGTGCTGAGAGGAACTCTGAGGATCTATTCCCCAATAAAACAACCATGATTGAGATATATTGTATTAAAAAACCCAATCATTTAATAATCACTGGAAATTGTCATAAGGGCAAACAACAAATGAGGAAACATTTATTCAACAAATTTTAAAACTCGGTAAGAATATCTAGAATGTGGCATTCAAGCCATGACATACTCCTTCTGCCCCCATCACCAAGCTCAGTGTGGAGTAGACTCTATTATAGGTGGGTGTGGTTGGGAAGACAGGATTCCCTTTCTGCTCAGATTTCTGTCCAATGCCATGATGTCTCCTGAATGGTTGTAGACCACAAACTGTTCTCACCCTCCTTCCCCCAGCTCGATGCTGCAAAGGCCAATGTCTAGATTAGTGTAGTCAAAACATCAAGGGATCCATTCAGTTCCCTTTTGTTGGTTGTGACAGGCAGAGTATACTTGGGTCCTGATTGTGCTCACCCCAGCTCACTGCTGGGGTGGAGGCTCAATGCCAGGAAAGGCCAGTCAAGAAGGCCATTGGTTACTATGTGCTCCCAAGACCCAGCTTGTAAAATATGGGTGTCAGTCAAAGAGAAGTGATCCACTGTGAACTCAGTTATAAAGTATCTACTAAAAAAATCTGTACTAGAGAAAAGGCAAATTTTACGACTAGACACCTCCAAAACTATCCCCACAATAACTGAGGTTTTCTTTTGGTTTGAGATGGAGTTTCACTCTTTTTGCCCAGGCTGGAGTGAAATGACTTGATCTCAGCTCATCACAACTTCCACCTCCAGAGTTCAAGTGATTCTCCTGCTTCAGCCTCCCTGGTAGCTGGAATTGCTGGCACATAACATCACACCTGACTAATTTCATATTTTCAGTAGAGATGGGGTTTCACCATGTTGGCCAGGCTTGTCTTGAACTCCTAACCTCCAGTAATCCACTCACCTCAGCCTCCAAAAGTACTGGGATTACAGGTGTGAGCCACCAACCCCAGCCAGGAACTGAATTTATTTAGAACAGCATGTGAGGAAATTCAAGCCTAAGATCATTCTCAAAATCTCAGAAACGGAGCCTTCTGAGTAATAACTATCAGAGACTTCACACTGTTTGGGATTTAGATGTTACTAAAATACCAACAAAGTCACTAAAATAGGCATGAAAGTAACACAACAACAACCCATGGTAGAAGGAGTGGAATCAGTATTCAGAGGTGCTAAAATATTTAATTAAATGTCAATTTTTAACAAACTATTAGGCATGCAAAGAAACAGAAAAGTGGAATCTATAGCTAGGAATTAAAGCAGGTAACAGAAATTTTTTTTTGTGAGAGAGCCTAATTATTAGACTTATCAAAGGTCTTTAAACAGCCCGTTTAAATATTTTCAAAGAACTAACGCAAACCACAAAGAATTAAAGGAGGGTGTGATGAAAATATCTCATTAAATGTAGAATATTAACAAAAAAATTATTAAAAAATGAAATACATGGAAATCTTGGATTAAAACTATATTAGCTAAAATTTTAAATTGCAATAAGGAGTATCAACAGTAAATTACATTGGCAGAAGAAAGAATCAGCAAACATGAAAACAGAAATTATGGTAGCAAAAGAATAGACAGAAGACAGAAAAAAAGAATAATGAGGAAATCCTCAGTAATATATAAGGCATCACTGATCACTACAACAAAGTAAAAAAAGGAGTATATGAGGAGAAAATAGAAAAAGGGAATCGGACAACATACTTGAAGAAATAATAGGTGAAAACTTCCCAAATTTAATAAAATACATTAAGAATCCAAAAACTTCAATAAATTTGTTATAGGATAAACACCAGTAGATTCACACCCAGCCACACTGCAGTAAAAATGTTGAAGACATGGATGAAAGAGAAAATCTTGAATTCATTAGAGAAAAACACTTTATATATGAGAAAAACCTAATAAGATTAATGACATAGTTCTCATTAAAAAAAAAAAAAAAATAGAGGCAAGAAGGCAGTAACTTGATATACCCAAATTGTTGGGGAAAAAAAAAAAATCAACAAATCAACCAAAATTACCTTTCAAAAATATTGGCAGATGAACACAGTTCCCATTTCTAAAAAACAACAACAACAAAGAAAATAAGAATAGAGAAATAGACATCACAAGAAAAGAAAACTATAAACTAATATATCTTACGCATATAGATGCAAATGTCTTCCAGAAAACTGAGCAGAGACAATAATATTCACAAGCCAAAGAGTAAAGTTAGGCTTTTTCCTCACATTACACAGAAAATAAATTCAAAGTAAATCATAGACATAAATGTAAGAAGTAAAATTATAAAAATCTTGAAAAACACATTCGTGTAACTTTCTTAACTTGGATTACACAATGGTTTCCTAGATATGACACCAAAAGCACAGCAGTAAAAGGAAAAATGAATTGGACTTCATCTGAATTAAAAAATATTTTGCTTCAATACACACTATCAAGAAAAGGAAGAGACAACACATAGAATGGGAGAAAGTATTTGCACATTATGTAAGCAAATGGTATGCTTTAGTCAATTGGACCTATTATAATGAAAACACCATAGACTGGGTGACTTCAACAACAAAATGTTATTTTTCACAATTCTGGAAGCTGGAAGTCTAAGGTTTAAGTGCCTGCACATCTGTTTCCTAATTTGTAGATGGTTCTTTTCTCTTTGAATCTTTACATGGCATAGTGAGAGAGCTCTCTCATGTCTATTTATATGATCCAAAATCCCAAATATGAACTCTATGACCTAATTACCTTTCAAAGACTCTACTTCCTAATATCATTCAATACCATTGGTGGTAAGAATATTCACACATGACTTTTGAGAGACACAAACTTTATGTCCATAGAAAGGGTTTTTATTTAGAATATGTAAAATTCTCACAACTCAATAATAAAAACACAAATAATCTAGTAAAATGAACAAAAAGGGTATTAGATATTTCTCCAAAGCAGATATAAAATTGGACTATTATGCAACAAATAAAATATTTTCTACACAATTTGCCTTTAGTGAAATGCAACTCAAACCAACAGTGAGATATCACTTTAGTCCCACTAGAATGGCTAAAATAAAAAAGACAGTTAAAATGAGTATTGGTGAATATGAGGAACACTTGAACTCCTTATAAACTGCTACTGGAAATACATATTGATGGAGCTAATTTGGAAAACAGTCTGACAGCTCCTCAAAAACTTACAGAGCTATCATATGTTCTAGCAATTTAGGCCCAAGAGAAGTGAAAACATATGTTGACATAAAAACTTGTATATGGATGTTCATAGTAGCTCTAGTCTTAATAGCACCAGTGTAGAAACAATATAAATGTTTATCAGTTGGTTAATGGATTAATTAATGGATTACTAATAGATTAATAAAATGTGGTGTATCAGTACAATGGAATATTTTCAATTATAAAAATAAAAGAAGTGATGATACATAGTGACCATTATTTTCATCATGATTTACCTGGGAGGCTGCGATGGGGGGATTGCTTTAGCTTAGGATTTTAAGGGTACAGTGAGCTATGATCGTTTTACTGTAGTCTAGTCTGGATGACAAAGCAAGATCATGTCTCAAAAATGTATTATTTAAAAATTATTTAACTAGTTTTTGGAGGTGACTACCAATGAATATGGGGTTTGTGTTGCGGGTGATGAAAATATTCTAAAGTCAGCTATGATGATGGTTGTCCAACTCAGTGAATATACAAAAAAAAAAAAAAAAAATCAGTTGTACAGCTTAAAAGGGGGAGTTGTATGATATGCGAATTATATGTCAACACAGCTGTTATATTAAACGAAACTCAACAAAAAGAAAATAAACCAGTAAATGTCTGGCAAAACATTTTAACAGGCACATAGCCAAAGAAGATACAGATATAGCAAATAAGCACATGATATGATGTTCAATATCATTAGTCACTGGGGAAATGCAAATTAAGACCACAGTGAAATATCATTACCTATCCATTAAAGTCTAAAGTTAGATAGACCCAGTGAGACTGAAGGGGGACTTAAACTTTTATACAGTGCTGCAGGGAGTGCCAATTAGAACATCAACTTTGAAATCCAACTTTTCAGTTTCTGAAAAAGTTAAACAAATGTACTATATGGTCTAACCATTCTACCCCCGACATTTATCCAAAAGAAATGAAACATATCTATCCATACAATGAGCTGTGTACCAACGTTCACAACAGCTTAATTTATCATAGCAAAAAAACAAAAGAAAAAACTACCTAAATGCCCATCAATAGCCAATGTAGTCCAGAACAGGTTTATCAACAGGCTTGTTATATTTACACAATAGAATGCTACTCAGCAATGGATGGAATAAACTATTAAAATACATGGGAACACTGATGAATTCTCAAAATTAGTATATTTATATGTGAAAGTAACAAGACAAAAAAAAGAGCATGCACTGTATAATTATATATTTTTTTAAGTTCCAGGAAATTTAAATTAATATGTAATAACAGAAAGAAAATTAGTAGTTTACTGAGGGCATTTTGGGTGGAAGCAGTAGTAAATGGAGGGAGGGATTGGAAAGGAATATGAAAATTTTAGCGAGTAATGGATGTGTTTATTATCTAACTTTGTAGCTAGCTGGTTTCAGGCATGCATACATCTGTCAAAACTTATCAGATTGTACACTTTACATGTGTGTAGTTTAGTGTATGTTAATAATTGTTCTTTTTAAAATGAGGGTCTAATTCAACCATTATTCTCCTCAATTAGAATACTACTATACTGACAAAACAACATGGATGACCAGAAATTATGGATTATTAGCACATTATTACTCCTAAACAAATATAAAAATGCAGAGAACTTCATAATACATCATTTAAAAATATCACCTTGGCCAGGCACGGTGGCTCACCCCTGTAATGCCAGCACTTTGGGAGGCTGAGGTGGGCAGATCACGAGGTCGGGAGATCGAGACCATCCTGGCTGACATGGTGAAACCCCATCTCCACTGAAAATACAAAAAAATTAGCTGGGCTTGGTGGCAGGCGCCTGTAGTCCCAACTGCTCAGGAGGCCCAGGCAGGAGAATGGCGTGAACAGGGAGGCAGAACTTGCAGTGAGCCTAGATCGCACCACTGCACTCCAGCCTGGGCGACAGAGCCAGACTCTGTCTCAAAAAAAAAATCCTTGACTGCCCATTTGGGCTTTCTACACTAAACACTATCTGAATCTGGTATAATAGAGATGACTACTAGCTTACATCTAAACAATTATCTTTTTCAAGTAAGAACATCAAACAGGCAGTCAAGTGCAAATACAACATATATAATTTTTAATCTTTCCACCTGAATTCACCAATTCAATATTTTTTTCTATTCATTTTTAGTTATTTTTAGTTCAAAAACATAAAATCTTCAACATGATGGTCGAAAAGGCTGTAAATGTCTATAAGCATTTTCTTATTTATGAAATGAATCACAGGCATTTAGAATACTGAGAGTCTCTTTAGCTGTAAAACTGGTTACTGAATGCTATTTGAGTACTGAAAAACAATATTAAACAAGTTATATATTAAAAAAACACACTGCAATTTTAAAAATATATTTTGAGCACTATGTAATTAAGATGTAATTTAACACATAATATACTTCTTTGCATTAATATTTAAGGAGTTAAGCTTACATTAAGCTCTGTAAAGCAAATATTAGCTGAGTTTGCCCTGACTTTCAAGATATGAACACAGTTGGCTCAATTCCCACTATCTCACAATCAGAATGAAATGGATGTCTTCTGCAAAATATTTGTTAATTACCACAAATTTACAAAATCATGGTCACCTCTCCATCCAATTTCCTGCTCCCAATCCACCTACTAATATCTAATATCCCGTGACTTTTTAATCTCCTTACTCAGGCTTTGAATCAGACAAAAGCCAAATTAATTTTCTTTAAGCTTTTCAAAATAACTGTCAAATAAAGCAAAAGTGTCTTATTAGCCATCTCCCCTCTTAAAAATGTCTTGCACTCTGCCATCCAGAGCTTCTCACTGGGAAGCTTTCTGAAGGCTCCAGCTTCCTGTCATGTGGATTAATTTATCTGGAATTCTACATTATTGTTTTCATGGCGTCGAAAATTCTTTGCCATCTCTGAACCAGGGATTTGAATTTCTGGCAGTATGTGACTCAAAGGTATTGAGCCTTAGATTCACCTAGTATATGCTAAATTTATCTAAATGGTAGAGGTGCGGGTATTGCTTACAAGTCTCTTACTTGTGAGAGTCCCTGGAAAGTAGTAGCAAATAAGTGAACATATTAATCAACTAACCACCTGACTTGGAGATAACTTAATTTAGGGATAAGTAAACACCTTCCCCTTGAGATCTGGGGACACTACCTTATATAGTTGAGTCATCTGTCATGAGCTCTCCTATTCTGAGCAGCAATTTCTAGCATACTCCATTCTTGTGCTGTTTCTTAAAGAGAGCAATAATGGCTTACTGTCTCTCTTCTTCCTCAGTTAACTTCCTGAAAGAAAATGCCTTATTATATTATGCTGTTCCCAAAATGACACTCTTCAGAGCTTCTGTGGTACCTTACTCAGATCCTTCTTGTTTATCGTTTGTTCATTTAATGGTATGCATCTCCATTCTTTTTTTTTTTTTTTTTTTGCAGAACACGTTATATTAATATCCATGAAGCAGCATCTGTGCCTTTTTCTTACTGCTTAGTTAAACATTTAGAAATCCGAAATCTGATTCTCCTTTACTAAACCTACAAGCTCATACATATTTAAGAGCTGTTATACAAATGGTAACATACTCTGAAACACTTGAAATTGTAAACTATTAATGACTTTTAGAGGACAGCCTCAGAAATTTCAAATAATATACTTGATTTCTATGCGTCTGACACCTTTCATGTTCTTTTTAAAAATTTCTACATCTTGCTATGGTAAACTGACTACTATTACAAATCTACAGTTCCCATTCATTCTCTGGCATTTGTTGAAGCTACTTCCAGTAGTTCTTTTAAATGTAGTCTCTACTATACTGAAATGTCCCAACATATGAGACAGCTCCCTTTCAGAATCACTCTTAGCTAAAACAAGCTTGTGACCACTCATATATTTGGGCATATCTTTTTGATGTTTATTTACATAAAAACGTGTAGACCATTTCTTTGCCTATAATATTAAAAAAATGAATATATGTACTGTTAAAAGTTTATACTATAATTTTGGTATTCCCTTCTTGTCTAAAAGATAAGGGTCGAAAATGCAATCTCAGACTCAAAATGATTTCAGATAGCTATCTATGAATATTATGTAATGGTAAATCAAGAGCCATGTTTCAATAGCCTGTAGCATTCTTTTACAAATAGGTATTTTGAAGATGCATGCATGGCTGCTTCAATTATTTAGATAATCATTGGTTTAAGAAACAGATTGGGCTGCACATAAACTCATAAGCACTTGAAATCTATTTTTCAGATGTAATTTAAAATGAAATTCCTGGTCACTTTTATCTTTGATATTTATTTTAAAACCATCTAGACTCCTTATTATCGCTTGCTGTGAAGCCTCGTCCTTTTCCAGGGCCACTGCACATTCTATGGGAGACAAAGGAGAAGAACTTGGAACAAAGTATATTTACTTTCATTTCCATGTGGAGACAAGAGAGTTGAATGTGGAATAGATTATATCATCTTTTTTTTTCTAATGTCCTTTTCTTCATGGCTTTTTCCACAGGACATTGTAGTTTTTTCTAAAATGGTGACGATATCTGCCTATTAAATCTGGGATCATGTTTTTTACTTGCTTTGGCCACTGAAATAGTGTATAGATGATAGTGATGGTATGCTAGTTTCAACCCTACACCTTAAGAATTATGACATGTTTTTCTTTGCTTTTTCACTATCATCTTTAAAAACATGTGTCCAAGTTGGCTCACTGATCCAGAAGGATGAAATATACTTCAAATACAAACAAGTCAGTCTGAATCAACTATTCACTGCTTATGCACAAGAAGCAAATATTAAATTATGTATGCTACTGAGATTCTGTGGTTGTTTTTAATCAGTAATTTTATGACAACAATTAAGTGTCCTAATTGAACTAACCACTCAGAACTAGGCAAAGAACATAACTCCTGTAATTGTGTTTTCTCACACAACACTTACACAAAATATGTATTTGTATGTATTAGATATTACTGAAGGTTTGGGGGAAATATACAGGATCATAATGGTTTCCAATATCAAAATTCTTAAAAGTGAAACTTTTGTCAAGTCATTCAGCCGTGTTACCATGATGAAGTTCTCATTTTCTATTTTCCTAGCATTTTCCCTCCTGAAGTGGCTCTGCAATTGAACAAGAGATTAATCTGCTTCTACATTCTCCATTCCTCTAGAATTTAAAAATCTTGAAGACAACCTAGGTAATACCATTGAAGACACAGGTATAAGCAAAGATTTCACAATGAAAATGCCGAAAGCAATTGCAACACAAGCAAAGGTTGACAAATGTGATCTAATTAAACTAAAGAACTTCTGTACAGCAAAAGAAACTATCAATGGAGTAAACAGACAACTCACAGAATGGGAGAAAAATTTTGTGAACTGTGCATCTGCAAAAGGTCTAATATCCAACATCTACAAGAAATCTAAACAAATTGTGTGTGTGTGTGTGTGTGTGTGTGTATAAACAACCCCATTAAAATGTGGGTAAAGGATATGAATAGACACTTCTCAAAAGAAGACATACACGCAGTCAACAAACATAAGAAAAAAAAAAAAGTTAAAATCACTGACTATTAGATAAATGCAAATTAAAGCCACAATGAGATATCATCTCACACCAGTCAGAATAGATATTACTAAAAAGTCAAAAAATAACAAATGCTGTTGAGGCTGTGGAGAAAAAGGAATGCTTATACATTGTTGGTGGGAGTGTAAATTAGTTCAACCATTGTAGAAGACATTGTGGCAGTTTCATAAATACCAAAAGACAGAAACTGAAGGTTTCTTAAACACCTTTTGATCCAGCAATTTCATTACTGGTTATATACCCAAAGGAATATAAATAATTCTATTTTAAAGATATATGCACACATATGTTTACTGCAGCACTATTCACAATAGCAAAGACATGGAATCAACCTAAATGTCCATCAATCATAGACTGGATAAAGAAAATGTGATATATAAACACCATGGTATACTATACAGCCATAAAAAGAATGCAATAATGCCCTTTGCAGGGATATAGATAGAGCTTGCGGACATTGTTTTTAGCAAACTAATGCAGGAACAGAAAAGCGAATACTGCATGTTCTCACTTATAAGTGGGAGTGAATGAAGAGAACACCTGAACTCACGAGGGGAAACAAAATACACTGGGCTCTGTTAGAGGGTAGAGGATGGGAGGAGGAAGAGGTCCAGAAAAATAACTAATGGATACCAGGCTTAACACCTGGTGATGAAAAATCTTTCCAACAAACCCCCATGACACACATTTACCTATGTAACAAACTTGCGCATGTATCTCTGGACCCAGAAGTTAAAAAAAATAAAATACCCCCATACTCTTCAACTGTGGGTTTCTGTTTACACACGCTGTATTGGGATCTACTGAACAGAATCAGTTAATCAGAGTTATCTATATTTAGAGTCATGTCTAAAAGAACTGGAAACATTTGGCAATGTAAATATTTCCTCCCCTTTTAGATTCTTGTAGATGAAAGTGAGCAAAAAAAAAAAAAAAAAAAAAAAAAAAAACGATTTTCCCACAAACAAAATTATGTATTCATCTTTTGAAGGTAGAATCTCCCATAATCATTTTTATTGTAACTAATAACTTTTTATTCTACATTAATACAACAATGGTTCTGTATGTTCCAATTTATTATTGACAAGTTGTGATTAGCAAGGTCCTATGTAATTGGAATAAACACCTACCATTATATGTTTTGAAGTATTCTGAAAATTAGGCATGTTCCAAATTATTCCAAAGGGAAATCTTCTATAAAATTGTTAGAAAGTTTGTGTTAACTCAGAAATGCCAAAATGATATTTAAAGGGAGAGAAATAATAGAAGTAGAGAATATTTAATCTGAGGCTCCGAAAACAACTAGGCTGGGATTATTAATTTAGTCATGATTAGAACGTGGTCTAATTTAAAGAAAATATATCAATAAGCTGTCCTTATCAAATTTCCTTTCTGCAAAGATCACCTTAGTAGCAACATGGAGACTAAGTTGAAAGGGACATAGAAAGACAAATTAAATATTTACTGTATTCATGAAAAATAAAAGTGATTGTTTTCATGAAAATCGAATAACATTAGCTACATTAGGAAGAGATTTAGGAAGCAAAACAATGGAACTGTTGCGGGATGTTGGTAGTCATGAAGAGAGGCTACATGAAGATTGCTCCATGATTCACACTTCAGTGTGAATTAGCAGATAGGTTATTATGATATCTACATGTTTCTTATAGATTCAAAATATATCAAAATTTTTTATCCAATTGCATCTGATTGAAATATCAGATATTGCAAACGAAACTGTATTCATTTTAACAAAGCAGCTCTAGTCATTCAGTGGAAAAATACCTGGAGGCATTTTCTCCTATTTTCTCTTTCAGATATGCTTTTTATAGTGATTTCAGGAATGGTAGGTTCATTTGTAGAGGAAGCCAGTGTGGTTAGCATATTAGGTCACTTATTCCTAAGAGGGAAAATACTGTTGTATCTCTCAGTGAAATGGGCAAGTATATGCATGACAACAAGTGGGACTTCCCGGAAATACTAAATCTCACATCTTGAAACATCATAAAGTATAAGATGGATAGAACCAGTGACCTGGTAACTCATAAATTTTATCCTGCTTGAGCTGACTCATAACAGTTTCCAGTTTTAGGAATTTTTTTTCATTAAACTGGAATTGGGAGAAAAAAAATTTATCTATCTTTGCTGTATGTCAGATTCATACCTCAAAGGCTGTCATTGGTCAAAAGACAAAATCTAACTAGAGAGGAAACCAACATTCAGAAAATAAGCATTAAAAGAAAAAGGAGAGGGAGATTCTTCATGTCAATCCTGTATGTGTATTGGGTTAAACACACAACATTGGGGTAATTCCTGACTATGTGTCAGTGAATTCCCTTTTATGCACAAGCTATTTTCACTTGGAATTTTGAGTTTAAAGTCAACGGTCATGCAAACGCCATTTTGTACAAATGATTTGCAACTTTTAAAAGGGGGATCATTTACATGAAGTATATAGTAAATTTCATTATATACTAGACATCCTTTGAATTAGCTAGTTAATAAAATTGCAACCATAATTTTGGATTATTTTTTCTAATGGTTATATTCTAGTCTATGCTTTCACATAATGAATAATATATTCTATGTACAAAATTAAAAATGTTCTGGTACATCTTAACTATATAAACCACTGTCAAACCAATATATGATAATATTTCAGAAATTTAGAAATATATTAAAGCTCTTGTGTGGTATCATTACCCTAGATTGCACTGCTCTTATATGTCTGTTGTGTAGACTGTTAAGTGACACTTGACATGCTTGGTATTTAAGTAGCTATAACTTGAAAACATTCAAAAGAATTATTAGAAAATTAGGATTTATAGCTATTCTATAGAACAAAATGCCTGTTTATGTATTAATTTCTTATTATAATCCTAGAAGTAAAGACAAGGCTTGTAGTGAACAGTAGGTTTAGAATCAAGCTACTGAGTCAATAGAAAACATTCAAAATATTTCATTTGTGTGATCTAAAAGAACTGTTTGAATTATAAAAATATAAAATATAATATATATATATATGGTCTGGGTGCAGTGGCTCATGCCTGTAATCCCAGCACTTTGGGAGGTTGAGGTGGTGGGAGGATGACTTGAGTCCAGGAGGTAGATCAGTTGAGCTGAGATAACATCACTGCACTCCAGTCTGGGAGACAGAGTGAGATCCTGTTTCGGAATATATATATATATATATATAATATAAATAAATAAATAAATAAATAAATAGTGTTATAGGTGCGTCTTTGTTCTTAGAGTTCCCAGGATGGTGGTAGGCCACTCCCATGATGGCAGCAAGACTTTTGTTCTCTGACCTGAGGTTCTTGGCCTCACGGATTCGAAGGAATGGAACCTTGGGCCATGCAGTGAGTCTTATAGCTCTATTAGAAGCCATGGGTCATGGAAGAGAACCCTGGAACCCAGCAACTAGTGTTGAGCTAGATTAGGACAAACCTGGGCACTTAGTCATACAGAAACAATGGCAACCCTCTAGCCTGATCTGGAGTGGCAATGGGCGCCTTGCTGGATCAGAAGCACAGCGGGCACCCTGCCCAGATCCAGAGGGGTGGGAGTCAGCAGAGGGTCTGTGAAGACTGCAAACAGCAGTGGTGGACAGCAAGCGAAAGTTCAGCTCAAGCCGTAACAAACACGGACCAGAAGAGTGTACAGTTGCAAGATTTGATAGAGTGAAAACAGAGCTCCCATACAATAGGAGGGGACCCAAAGGGGTTTGCCGCTCCCGGCTCCAATGCCTGGGTTTTTATCTTGATCATTGCCCCTCCCCCATGCTCTCAGGTGATATGTGATCTGACAATTTCTTTTCCTCCTGCTTTTAGCCTAATTTGTATTTTAGTGAGCCCTCTTTACTATCTGATTGGTCCGCTGTGAACTGAGTTACAAACCGTGTTTAAAGGTGGGTGTGGTCACCTTCCCCAGCTAGGCTTAGGAATTCTTAGTAGGTCTAGGAAATCCAGCTAGTCCTGTCTCTCAATAGGATATGACGCCATCATGATGTCAGTCTAAACATAATTCTTATTTGACTAAAGCATAAACTTTGGCTGTATCAAAACAACTGATTGAGAATCAAAGAAAGTCTGTAATATTAAATTATATTTTTCCAAATTAGAGATTATACTTTGAGAATAATTATTTAATCCCCAAAAGTTTTTTTGATTTTTTTTGATTTTTTTGATTATCAATATCAATGGTATTCTTTTAGTGTAATTTCTACTACCCTCATAGAATGAATGTAATTAAACACAGAGAGAGAGAGAGAGAGGGAAAGAAAGAAAGAAAGAAAGAAAGAAAGAAAGAAAGAAAGAAAGAAAGAAAGAAAGAAAGAAAGAAAGAAAGAAAGAAAGAAAGAAAGAAAGAAAGAAAGAAAAGAAAGAGAGAGAAAGAGAAAGAGGGAGGGAGGAAGGAAGGAAGGAAGGAAGGAAGGAAGGAAGGAAGGAAGGAAGGAAGGAAGGAAGGAAAAAAGAAAACAAGAAAGCAAAAGAAAGAAAGAGAAAGAAAACACTGAGAATTGAGAATTAACTGAACAACAGTTTTGTGAGACTGTTTTGAAAATTTTTGAAAAACATTTTACACTATCATGTTTACATATAAAAAAGAAAATAATTGTTTTAAAATTATGAGCTACAAAGATACTACTCAGTTTAATTTGTCTTTTAGAAATATTAAACATTACTTACTTTAACCCTCCTCAAATAAGATTACTGTAGAAGAGTAAAAGATTACTTGAATTTCTGAAGAAATCCAGGGTCAAGCCTTGTGACTTTGTATTTACAGCACTTGCCATAATTAAATCTCCATCATGTTTAGTGAGATCCTTAACAGAGTATCCTATCTCTTTGAGATAACATTGCAATTCCTATATCATTCGATTTAAAATTACTAGATATGCTCTTATCATTTGGCAGATGTTTTAACTGTTGTTACCATACTTGTAGAAATGACATAGGCCGGAACAAACATCTTAATTTCTTATATGACAGTTTTGCAAGTTGGTTGCCAGTGAACAGAACCAGACTGGCACTTCAGTAAGTAATCTATTTGACATTCAGTATTTTTAAAAAGAAACTTAATTAACACACATAAAATTATGATATTTCATATAAAAGCATGCTTTTTTGTTTCTCTCCAAAATTCAGAATACTTGGCAAAAATAGGCTCACGATCTCAGCAAGTAAGAATCCATTTAAGGAGAGTAGCAGTTGTCCATTTAGATGAAGCACCACAACTTACTATTTCTATTTTCTATATATTTTGCTAATTTGTATCAAAAATGACCCCTTTAACAGTTTGACTATGTGATTTCCGTTATATAATAAGTTTTAAAATTCATGATAAATTGTTTCTTAGACAAAATAATACAAATAAAATATATTATGAATATAATAACAGACTAGCTCTTTAAACTGCAAAAGTAGACTCAACACTAATTGTTATAAAGACTGATCATACCATAAGCCTTAAATAAAAACAAATTTGGAATACAAAATTAATTTTTAAAAAATTGACAGGTAACATTGCATGTTTTTATAATGCACAACATGATGTTTTAAAGTGTATATACATTGTAGAATGGTTAAATTTAGCTAATTACAAATGCATCACCTCACATAGCACGAAATATTTTGATGGAGAACAACTTATCACAAAATAAGCAATGTTCATAAACTTAAATGACTGAAAGGGAAAAATTGAGTCACCGACTTCTATATTTGTGAACAGAAAGAATTGTAGTTTTTCTTCTAACATAGAATATTATATCATGTATATGAAATATTGGTCCTTAGACATGAAATACTGCTCTCAAAAATGAACTCAAGTAATACTTGAATTACAATCAGAGTATTTGTACTCTGTAATGGAGTACCACTATGTTTTGTACAAATTCTACTTATCATCTTAGAGTTTTATTTGATCAACTACAAGAAAGAGTATAGAATCCTAATTTTAAGTGCCATTATGCAAATTAGATAAATTGATTTTCAAAGGCCTTACAAATGGTAAAATGCGTGGAATATAATGGGTTTTTCCACTACCCTCTATTTTTACTGAACTCCAAGCTCTTGGTGTGATTATGACACACAAACACTGAACAACAACAAAAAAAGGAAACTGAAACTCTTGACAATTATTAATATAGATATTGTACCAAAACATCACATTTATTTTAACATTAAAAACATTTTAGATCATACTAGTAAGAAAAAAATCTTAAGATATAAAAATCTGTATCAACTTTTTATTTTATTTTTAATTGATCAGCTTTTCCTGAGTATTCTGTTAATAATCCAATGTTTTCAATATTTATTAATTTTTAAAATAATTGTACATGGTTATGTACAATTTTAAGTACAATTTCTACAAATTGTACATGGTTATGTACAATTTCTACAAATCTTAAATGTCAAAGCACAGACCATAGGCAAAATAATTATATATATTATTTTATAATAAGATAAAACAGTAATATTAATATCAAACAATTACATAGTCAAATATCTAATAGTAAACATATATAACAGAATATTGTGAAGCCATTGAAATAGTTACAATTTTAAAAATATTAGAACTTTCTTATGATATATTGACACAATTTTATTATTAGAAATACACCATTTTGAAGTTGATTCAACAAATATTTGCTGATAATTTATCATGTGCCAGAAACTATTCTAAGTGTTAGAGATACAGCAATAAATAAAACTGATAAAAATCTTTGTTTAATAGAACATGTTTTATTAAGCAAAAACGTAAAAAAAAAAATAAGGAAATTATGTAGCATTTTTGGAGAAAGAACAATGAATTAATATTTTAAAAGAGTGGTCAGGGAAAGCTTCAATAAGAAGATAACATTGAGTAAGGACATGAAAGAGATGAGGTGCAAGTCACAAATATATTCAATGGAACCTGGTTTAGTAAGAGCCATAATATCATGTTCCATATACAAAAAGGAGACTGCTGTTCTTAAAGGCATTGAGTGGAAAGGAGTGAGATCCAGAATGAAGTGAGCTTAAGGAATAAATAAGAAAAATTACAGACAGAGAAAGCAATGACCTTTTGGAAGAGTTTTGGCATAAAGAGCAAAGAGATCTTAAGATAATTTTTGGGACCATAAAAACGTTTTTATTTTTTCAATGGGAAAAAAATGGAAAAGTTAGAGAGAAAAAGAAAGATAAAAAGGAAAATTGCTTGAATAATGCATTTGAGTAGATAACAAAAATGATATCTAGTTTAGAAATGAAAAAAGGTGAACTTACATAGGACTATGGCTAACTTACAACTGGAGGAAGACTTGGAAAGTGGTGGCCTTACTCTTTGACCTATTGAGTCCCATTAATTGGACAACAAGACAAAAATACATAAAAACAGAAAATTGGCTTTTATCTTGTCTACAATCATATATGGTCTTCAACCTTCCACTAATTAGCTCCACATTTTTCGACAAAATCCACTATCCTTGATTCAGGAATTAATATAAGCTACCTCGCATGTCTTAAAATTGATCACATACATTCCTTGATCAGATGAACATAGCCTGAAAATAGTGACTTATTAATGAAGTATACATGCTATAACTTTTCTGGCAAAATATAGACATTTAAATTTAAAGATTTACAATAATAAGATTGATAAAATAGATTTCTTAAATACAAACTTTATCCCACCTTTTCCTTACTACATCTCTTAGGAGAGAGAAGACCCATAAACTGAGGAATTGAAATATACATGGAAATAGAAAATTGACTTCTAACTTGTCTACCTTTAGATATGGCCTTCGACCTTCCACTAATTAACTCCATATTTTTAAATAAAATCCTTGACCTCAACTCAGGTATTAAAATGATGTAGGCTACCTTACAGCTCCACTTACCAATGGCCATGAAGGTAATAAATAATAAATAAAGGACAGATAAAGGGGAACTATCTTAGTGGCATAACTTTGGGAAATACTCTTGGTTGCCACTTTCTGTGAGTGGCTTTATTCACATAGTGGTATGAATCTTTACTAATTCATAAATGATGACAAATTGGTTTTCTAGAAAGACAAAATTGAGGTGACAAGGAGATCTGAGAAAGAGATACACTGAGGGACTGAGGAAATTTAGTGGTTCTCATTCTTAAGTTCATCAATGGACAATTCCTTATTTCACATTGCTGTTTTCTATTTTGTCTTTCGAAACCTGACATTAGCAAAGAGGACCTGTTTCAGTTAAACATATCCTCTCCTTTGTCATTTTCCCACTTTCAAACTTATGTCATAGTCCTAATTTTGAGCAAAGTTTACAATGTGGCTTCAAGAAATAAGAATCTCTATCAAGATGCTACATAGGATCTCTGCCTATCATAGCATGCTTCATGTTGATGGTTAAATTCCCTGAATTACCTCTGATCATATTATTACAAAGATGCTCAGTGCAACAAGCTCATATTGGAATTTTTATCACTATGATCGTACCTTTACCAAATAAGTGTCATATCCAGTACCTACCTGACTACTTCACCTTCCATCTGTATCTCAAACCAATCTACCACTGATTAAAACTTTCATAATGATAATGCTACAGCATACAAGAGATAATCCCCAACACCTCTCAACAAATATACACATAATTGTTATAAATAATAATGCTGCAATTGCCTTCAGAATATGGATAAATCCAAATCCTCAATTAATTCGGTGTGTTGCTTTCTTAAGTTACTTCTGGTTCCAGCAATTTTTGTTCAGAAATCCTGAAACATGTAAAAATATGAAATATTTTTCTCTAAAGTTCCACATATGGGAATAGGTTCCTATTATATTTTGGGGTAAATAAATATAAATAGATCTAGCATACAATTTTGTAATTTCACACATACATAATATTGTAGGTTGTGTTCCATTTTGTTATATAAATAGACACAGAGAAACATTTCAATATGCATCAAAATGTTGGATGTTTGTCTTTTTTCCCTTTTCCTTTCTACATAAACTAGAGTTTTTCTTGCTGAGTTTTGTTTGTTTGCTTGGTTTTACTTTATGTCAGTAAAATAAATGTAAATATCAGGGAAAAAAGTCAAAATCATTTGGGAAAAACACATTATCCATGTTATTTTTTTCCTAAAATAACAAATGTGGAAGCAGAAAAAAGTTACCCACATTTTCTTAGTATCAAAAGAGCAATCATGAATCCCTTTATTTATCAACACTTTTTATTTGTCATACAAATAACCTTTTGTTTTAGAGTTTACTAATAAATATGAACTGGAGTTAAAGCTTGTGCAACTCTAATTAACAGTCATCCAGGAAACATTTCCTTGCTAAGATAATTTTATTTACTCAGATACTTTCCGTTGAGTAGTAATTAAAATCCTTTATGATAAAACTGAAGACAAAGTTCTTTAAACAACAGGACTAAACAATAAGCAGAAAGCCAGGAACCTTGTTAAATTTACATTGGTACTACGTCTTATAAAAATGTTTTCCCTGTTTTGAGATTAAAAATGAGTTATCTCAATGATATTATATAAAAGTTTTTCTAGATATGCAAATTCTAAAAATGTAATGGTATCCCTAATGCATTGTAGCCATGAATCCTCAATAATTACATATAGAACTTCATTTAATCTGCCGTTTGTAAGACAATTGCATGTTTCTATTTTTCTTTATTTATAAAAATGCCATTACATTTTGTTCTGACATCTTTCTCCATTTTTAGACAAAATTTAATTAATAAAATAACTAACTTTAGCTGAATATTTGTCTTAAATTTGTGATAGACAGACTTTTTATATCAAATGGTGTCATTCTAAAGTAATGACTGCATACCTTGTTGTCAGATATTTTATTTATTCCGCTCCTCTGTACAAAACAAAGTAACTGAGTATTTATTTCAGTAAAGTATCAGGCAAACAAAGGGAGAGAGAAAAACTAAGAGTGGTACAAGAACTTGACTCCATTTGAGACTTACTGCTATTACCTTAATAGTCATTACATTTTAGAGTTTTTCCCCACTCTGTAATATAAATATATTGACGTTGGTAATCTTCAATGTCATTATAAACTCCATCATTCTAATAATGAATTTATGAAAAATTTCTTATATTGTTGAGGATAAAGTAGAAATTGATGATTAATTTAAAATAGCACAGATAGTACCTAGAAAACATTTCCTGAGGTCTTAATATGTAGCATTAATTAGAGGAGACTAATTATGTTTTTATTAAATTATTTAATTTTTACTTGTAATCTTAAATACATTAATTCTTTAGAAATTCACCCATAAAACTTATATGATTATAAATACATTTGAAAAATTCTAACTCTACAAAGTTATTTAAAAAGGCATAACATTTTTGTATTATAGCATAAATAAAATAGATGACTATTTATCAAAAGTCATACAAACCTAGCTTTGAATTTTTTTATAATGATTGTATCATTTCATGTCAGTATAGTCAGTCACACTCTATTTCATTTTTACAAGCAAAAGTAATATGAATCTTGCTGTCATCTAGTTATTCAAACCTATTGGAAGGAAAGATGGTTTAAAAGAACAGGAAAAACAAGGTCCGTGAAGGAGTAACTTATATGCATTGAGCATAGAAATTGGTTGAATTCACGATGAGAATTTCAGAAATATTATTATTATTCATGGCATCATAAAGAAAGTTATATCATTATATAATTAATACGGCAAAATGAATGATAGCTAGGAAGTTTACTCCATGTGTTTTAAAAACTCTACATACTTTCTGAGCATGCCGAAAAGGAGCAAGAAGTACTGATGGTGATAATGATGATAAAGAAGAATGCAAAGGCACTGCAGAGTTTAATCAATTTCATTTATCCTCGTATATTAATGACAGGTTTTAATATTTTTAATCATTTGAATTTCCTTAATAATGACAATAATAAGAGTAATCTGATAATAGAGAAAAAACAAGGGCTTAATCAAAAAGTTAATAAACATTAGATCTAAGGCAATCATATCACCATCCTCTTATTTTATCTGAAAAAAAGAGCTAATTTTTATGAGAGCTAAATGATGATGATTTTTTTTTTCTACTGAATGATTAAAAGTATAAAACAAAACTGTCAGAAAAAATACCCTCCTTCATTTTATTGGTTAATTTATGCTTGGTTAAATGATTAAATATGAAAAAGTCAGTTTTGTTAACAAATGGTAATGAACTTTTGAACTGCATCTTGAAAACTATAGTATCTTGAAAAAAAACATATTATTATTGATGCTATGTTTTTCAAGGCTTCTAACATAAAAGCAAAACATTGCTAATCTCAAGACGGTAATTAAATCAATTTTTGATTATGTTATTTTAAAAAGAATTTCAGTAATAAAATGTCTGTTGAAAACCAAATTATTTTATTTAAATCTAATATAAAGAAGGATAAACTGAAATGTTTAAATTTTTTAAAGATGAAAACAACACACAAAACATTGCCTGACCCTTATATCTCTAAGACATGAATAAGAGACTATATCTTTTCAAACAGATTTAAACTTACCTACCCCTTACTCTGAAAGGGTAGGTGAGCTGCTGGAATAACAGACCCGGCTGCTTACTCATTCTTATTCCCAGATTACTGGTAGAAGTAAATATAAACTTCAGAAAAAATTAAATAAAAAAATGAATGTGAAGTATTTGGCTGTACACATAGTCCAGATTAACAAAATATTTCAGGAAAATCTGCATCATGAAATAGATGTACCAAACCCAACTAAAGAAAGAACTACCACTCTAGAAAGCTGCAACAGTAAAAACAACTGTGAACATCTTTTAAAAATATACACAGAGCTCTCATTTTGCACGGCTCTGGTACTGTGTTAGCAAAGCTGGGATGTGGGGGGAGCTGTCTTTAATTAATGAGATGCTGCTTCATCTTCCTGATCTCTCGCCTGCTTCTCAGTACTTATTTTCTGGCATACACTGCTGTCAAGACTTTTTCCAACAGTCTTATCCTGATTTGAACATTTTTCAAAAGACAGCTCTCAAACAGTGAAATAAATCTACATTCTGTCACTCCATACAAGATATTCTGTAGCCAAATTTTCTCTGGATACATCGAGTTCATCCTGGTCACATTTCTTTTAATTTTGGGTTACTCTCTTTTGATATTTGCTAAATTATAAAATTCCTTTAAGATTCAGATTAATTTCAAGTTCTGTCTTTCATGAAATCTCATCTGCTTTTTTAATGGCCCATTTGGCCAAACTACTGTTTTCTCTCTGTTTTTAGATGTAAAATATATCTGGTAGATGGATTTTACAAAATGTACAAAATGTCTTCTTACCAGTATTAAAAGTTAGAGTCAGTAAAAGCAGAAGCTACATTTTATCTACACATATATGTGTGTGTGTATATACATGTATATATATGTGTGTGTATATATGTATACACACGTATGTATGTATACATGTAACATATAATGCTCTCACTGACTCTAAACTTTAAATTTCTAAACACTAAGGGGAAACTCACTAGCAGAGCACAATATACCCTAAGGAAATTGAAATGTAGCAACAACAAAAAAAAAGATGGGAGGATTCATTACTCTGTAATAGGTATCTGAGGCAATTGCTATGGAAACTTTCAAGCACCAGTGGGTGCTCACATCTGGAATGCCTATGCTTTGGGAAGCTGAGGCAGGAGAATCACCTGAGGCCAGAGATTCTACACCAGCCTGGGCAACATAGCGAGACCCCATCTTTATAAGAAGTTTAAAAATTAGCCAGACATGGTGGTGCACCCCTATTGTCCTAACTACCTGGGGGGCTAAGGTGAGGGGATTGCTTGAGCTTAGGATTTTGAGGGTGCAGTGAGCTATGATTGTTCCCCTATGCTCTAGCCTGAATTACAGAGAGAGACCTTGTCTCAAAAAAGAAAAAGAAAGAAAAAAATTTTCAAGCAATTTCAGCCTTATTTTCATACAATTTTTACATAGCTAGGTATTTTATATTTTTGTAATCATTTCACTTCAAAGCAATTGTGTCTTACACTAATAAAAATTCCCTTCTATTGCTGTTACCAGAACAACATATGATATTGCAGAAATAAAAAGCAATGGTAACAAAGGTAATGTTCATGAAATGACAAATGATTTAACAAAAATTAGAAATGCAAAGATTTTATTTATATGCATTTGAATTAATATTAGGGCAAAAGTAAAATTTATTTTTAAAGGCATTGTAATTTTAAAAAATTGTATGAGCAAACATTGACATACCTCTCTTGTGTTTAGCTTTATTTGAAAGTTAGTTTATCAATAAACTGTATCATCTTGACAATACGATGTGCTCTTTAGAGATTTTTATATGTGGTTTCTTACTAAAAGAAACATTTAATAGTTTTCATATAAACTTCTACATTTTAAAATTTATTGTAAACATATTTTAAAAGAATGTAAAATAATGGACCCAGAAACAAATATATTTGAATCATCATATTAAATCTTTAAATTGTTTAATATTACACACCATATTATACAAAGGAGACCAAAGTCATGGCCAAGGATTAATAAATCTGACAAACTACTAATTATTTTTAAATTCTCTGTAATAACATTTTACCCAGTTGTTTTAAGTTGCATTCTATTTGTGCCAAGTATAGAACCAGTGACAAGTACCAAACTTCTAATTTAGAAGAGTAACTATAAACTGGAATAATGATCTACAGAATATTTAATATGTGTACTATCTGAGTTAACACAGTGATATAATATACAGTTAAGTTTGTATTTGTTTTCCTTTTAGAATTTATTATTTTAAATAATTGATACTTTTTTATTCTCTCAAGACTCTTTCCTTTACCAACAGACATAATTTTCAAAAATACAAATATAGCTATTAAGTCTATTATAATTTCAAGAAATCTATACTCAATCTTATTCTCAGACTTCCAAAAGTAAAACTGAGAGTATCTGCTACACTTACTTACTTGTCTCTAAACAAACTATTATATTTTTTTTTGAGAAAATAGTAGTTATTGTATTCTAAGAACAGTATGTAGAAGTGTGAATTATTATTGTTATTATTTACCACCAGAAATTCACTCAAACTAACTACCCATTATAACATTTTTTCTTTGGATGAAGAAATAAGTAGAACTATTCTGCAGACCTCTGAAGACTGTGGAGAAGAAAAGGCCATTTACAGTTCCAAGATTTTTGTACTTGCGCACTAAACACAATAATGCCATCTTTTATCATTTATGTACCTTTTCTACACGATGTATTATCATATTGAAATTTAAAAGGAATTTGAATAAGATCTGTCTCATGAAAAAACTTAAAAATATTATTTACTTAAGTCTCTCCTCTCTGCAATGTTTTAGTTACTTAAAAAGAAACAAAAACAAAAACAAAAAACAAACAAACAAAAAACCTCTACTTAAAATCCTAACTGTCCATAAACCTGGATTTGAGTTGATTCGACTATTCTGTAAATGTGTTGTCTGATGTAGGCTTATTTAAAAATAAGATAGATTCTGTGTTATCAATAATAATGATAGCGTTTATCCTGTATTATACCAAGGATCTTAAACTTGGTTTTAATTTTTTCATAAATGACCAACATAGCACTGACTGTGAATAAAGCAAATAAAGTAACACAGAATGTATATGTGTGCTTTTCTCTAACTATTCCTGCAGACATATTGCACTGGCCAATAAATACATGGAAAGATATAAACTGCTTATTATATCACCAGCTATAAATAAGAAACCCATTCTCCATTTACCAAGATACCAACTCAGAGGGTGAGAGAAAATATATTTTTTTCTAATCAACATTCTTGGGCAAGGGTGGAAAAGGAACCTAATCAAGTCTCACTCTTGAAATATGTAATCAGAAATAAACTTTTAGTAAAAATATGACTGCATCTTATTTGAGGTTTAATGTCAAAATATAAAACCCACATAGTCAGTCACTCTTGAAACACAGAAATATTATTCAACAGATGAAATAAAGCATCTGGAATCTCTAAGTTAATTACTAAATATTACTACTGCCTATTAACATTTCTGCTTTCAATAGCTAGTCTGCTGAATAGATTGAACTATACAGGGCAAAATCAGAAAACAGCTTCTCATTTTCCCAGTTGGTCTCTTCTTGGCTCTGCAGCATCTTTCTGCCCAGCCCCAGTGGGACTGCTTTCTGGAAAAAGGGGGCCAGCCCCTCTTGCACATCATTCCCATTGTTTTCTTTAAAGGATTTTCCTAACAGCGTCCTCTGGCTTAAATAAAGAGAAAACACGTTGTCCCTAATAGGGAGCTCTCTCTTTCTACAAGTTTCCTAAAAAAGAAAAAAAAAAAAAAAAAGTTTCTTCTTTCTAAATGAACCACTTGCTTCCCCTTATATGTAGAGACAGGACTAGAGAAGAGGCCACAGGTGAATGGACGAAAGCTCAGTTAGGCTGTCTCTGAGCAAATCCTTCAGAGATGGAGATGGGGGCAGCCCTCCTCCTTTTTTTTTTGAAAAAGTTGGCATGTGGTACTCATATTTTCATTTTTGGAGCCTTTTTCAGAACTCTAAAGAAGACAGGAAAATTGCATTACCATTTTATTATATTAGTATTCCAGGGTGGATCAAAAGCTTAAATATAGGGAGAAAATCGAGGATGGTGGAGGGAAAACATTTGGCATTCTCGAAGAATCAGGGTGTGTTGTACCTTTCAGTGACCAAATTATTACTATCAACGTATTCCAGTTCCAACTATTGCTGTTTTACATTACCATTTTTTCTTCAATTAGGTCAAAAATAGTTTTTATACTGAGAAATGATGCATTTTTAAAATTATAACCTTAACTTGATTTTACCCTAATGCCTTACTATATATTCTTATATACAGCACAAGCTAACTGCACCTAAAATATAGGAACAGTAATATCTAAACTGTTACATGACAAATAAATTTCATTTGTTTACCTAGGTACCTGTTTGAGAATAAACAATTTATTTTTGCAGAATTGTTGAGGAAGACCAGGCATACTTACGTAAAATAGAAAGATTCTTCATTTGGAAGAAAATATTTTTTATATTTTACTTCTTCAATAAACAAAATTTGTAAAAGCTCAGATATTAAATTACTATCTCTTTCATAAAGATTCAGAAATTAAAATGATTTGGTGCTAATTTAAGAAGTTTTAACAACTAAATCGAACATTTTATCATTGCCTACATTATGTACATAACACATTGCTAGACACTATAGTTATTCTAAATAATTGGGGCATAGTCCTTGATTTCCCAAAATTTGTATTTTGGTTGAGGGAGTGTATTAGTCAGGGTTCTCTAGAGGGACAGAACTAATGGAATATATATATATGGGAGTTTATTAAGTATTAACTCACATGATCACAAGATTCCACAATAGACTGTGAAATTGGAGTCTGATGTTCGAGGTCAGGAAGCATCCAGTATGGGGGAAAGCTGTAGGCTGGGAGGCTAAGCCAGTCTCTCTTTTCACATTTTTCTGCCTGCTTATATTCTAGCTGTGCCGGCAGCTGATTAGATTGTGCCCACTCAGATTAAGGGTGGGTCTGCCTTTCCCAGCCCACTGACTCAAATGTTAATCTCTTTTGGCAACACTCTCACAGACACACCCAGGATCAATAGTTTGTATCCTTCAATCCAATCAAGTTGACACCAACTATTAACCATCACAGGGGGTAAGACAAGAAAACAGTAATTATAATATTAAAAATAAAGTATCAAGTGATGGTTACAGACTGATGGTTGAACTTGAAATTTCAAAAGGATAAGATGCTCAGGAAAGATATATGAAGGTATTAGAATCTAAGTTGAGTCAAATGAAGGATAGAATCTAAAAGAAGCACTGAATTTTTAAAATGTGAGAATTTGCATTGGCAGGAAACTATAAGGGATATTCTAGCACAAAACACTGCCATCATGCACAAAATTAATAGATGACTCATAAACCAATAAGCATGGCGATGTTCCAATAACATTTTGTTTGTAGACCCTGAAATTTTATTTTTATATAAGTTTCACATTTACCATAATTTATTCCTTTTTTGGTATTTTTTTCAACCATATAAAAGCAAAAATCACCCTTAGTTCATTAACCATACAAAAATAGGGAGAAGCCAGTAGTTTGCTTGTGGTTGTACTTTACATGCTCTGTTTCAAGGACTAGAGTAAATCATGAAAACCAGTAATGCAATTCTCTAGCAAATTTACAGAAATTTTAACAATTGAAAAAATAAAATGCATTTATTCTTTTTCTATAGCAGTATAATACTTTTCCAGAGAATTAGTGGTTTAAAACTATATCCTTGTATTATTTCACGAGGAATAAGTTTGTGAGTAAGAAGTTTGGCACAGCTCAGCGGGTTTCTTTATTCACTATCTCCTAAGACCAAAATCAAGCTTTTGGCGGCATAAGCTCTTATGTTGACACTCGGGGTAAGAATCCACTTCCTGGTTTACTCAGGTTGTGAGAATCCAGTTCCTTACTGATGCAGGAGTGAGTTTCCCAATTTCTTGCTCGCTGTCAGCCAGGAGCTGCTCTTAGTGACCACCTGCATCTCTTCTTATGCGGTCATCTTGAAACCAGCAGAGCTGGAGGGCTGTCTCATGCTTTGAATCTCTCTGCCTTCTTCTGCTTTCCTCATTTCACCAGCTATAAAAAGTTATCTGCTTCATAGGATTTATGTGACTGGATTATATCCACCAAGATAATCTCTCTATTTTAAGGTCAACTCTATTGTTTAACATAACAATCATAAAAGTTATATGTCATCATATTGACAGGTTTTGAGGGTTTGAGCATAGAATCCAGGAGCAGGTGAATTTTAAAATGTTGCCTCCCACAGCACGTATTTCAGAGACGTAAATAGAGGGAATATAAAGTAGGCAGACACATCGACAGGAAGGATTAACACATGGAAGAAACCGAAGTGCACCATTAACACAAAGGATATTACACATTTTTGTCAATTGTCTAATGTCAAAAGAAGAAATAAAAATACGAGCAGGTGAAAAGTTCTTCATGTCTACAAATTAACACAAACTTATGGTTCTTTTTATTAGGGCTATCGATTAAATCACCCTAAAACTTATAGGTGTAAAAACAATCAGTTTTTACGTTCATGGATTCTTTGGGTCTGGAGTTCTGACAGGCTGTTCTGAGGATAGATTGTGTTTGAGCTATGATATCTGAGGCCTCAGCTGCAAGATTTGAAGATTAAGGTTTGGAATTATTTGAAGATTTGTTTACCCATGTGTTTAATGTTTGATGCTGGCTGTCAGCTGGGACTCTTGGCTAGCGACCTATATGCAGTCTCTCCACTTGGCCTGAGCTTCCTTACAACATGGTAGCTGTGTTTCAAAAGTAAGCATGTCAAGAGGGAGAGAACTACATAAAATCCACATTGCCTTTTATAACCTAGCCTTGGAAGTCATAGTGTCGCTTCCCCTGCAATGGAAAAATGAGTTGTTTCACTGGGGCAAGAGAAGAGCAATCATATTCACCTCTTAAAAACCAGATGGCCAAGTTCTGGAAGAACACAAGGGACCAGAAATATTACAGTGGGCACTTTGGAAAATAAAATCTGCTACATTTATTGTTTGGGAAGCAGCAGTATTTTTTATCACACTAGTATAATTTGAAAAATGATAAAACTAAAAAGGACACATATTACTATAAAATAGCAATGTTTATAACAAAAGTGAATGATGAATATGTTAAAAGTTTTTTGAAATGTGTATGAATACTAGAACATTTGGTGCAGCCATAAAGATTACAGTTAAGGGAAAGTTTGAAAAGAGATTCTAACATTAAAATAAATGCCTCTAATAACAACAGATTTGTTTATATGGTAATTCTCTTAATGTTGATCATGGGACATATTCCTAGATTTTCTCATATTTTAACTAAGTGTATTAAAATATGCTATTTTTATTGATATAAGTAGTAAAATTTTTGAGATTCTGAAGACACAACATTTTTTCTTCCCTTTTTGTGTAGGAAAAGCTCTTCCCCAAATGCATAATTCTTTTGATCAGAATCATTCAACAGGTGTGTGACTTTCTTTTTCTTTTTTCTTTTATGTAGAAAATCCTTGAAAAAATATCTTACATGATGAGCATGCAACAGCTAGACTATAAAAATCTTAACTTGTTATAGCCAATAGTGTTTGCGACTGGCTATAGAAGGACAATTCATCCATTTTCTGTTCAATGGAACTTTTACTCAGTCTTCTAAGTAATTTTCTAATCCAAAAGGATAATATATTACCCCATGAACCAAATGTAGACCACAAATTGCTTAGAGGAAATAGAACACCACAGCTCTAAACAACTAGAAAATAATAATTTCTGGTTTAAAAGAATCAGTGGAAAGACACTTTTTATAAATGAAAGAGTGTCTAGGGCTGTCGTTTCACTTGGTATTTGAAGAGAAATACAAAACACAAAAATAAAGTTAATTCATAGTGAATTCAAAACATATAATGAGTTGTAAATTTGGCATACATACTAGACATTTACTTAAGTGTACATTTATATAAGAAGCTCAATTAAATAATCAATTCAGAATCAAATTTTAGTTTAACTCACAAAGGAATTGTGGAAAGATTTTTTCCCTTAAACTGTAATCTGTGTTCCTATTTCTCCATATGTAGCAAATTATTTTCTGTTCATCTGAAACCATTATGACGTTGAGATGTCTTTTCCTTGTTTAAGAATCTCAGTTTTAATATTTATTTAGACAAATAATAAACATAGCACTTAAGAACATGAATTATGTTCATTAAAACTGTTATTGTTAAAGCTGTTCCTAACATGATCTGTAAGGTGCACTCAACCTGTAAAACTAGGTTTGGTTGTGCTTAGTCATGGTGTGATAAGTATCTGTTGTTTTTACACGCTAATACACTTAACTTAAACACCAAATCTTCAGATAATAAATATTAATCTATTCATTAGAATTGTCAATTTTGTTAATTATCACATAAAGTTTGTTACCAGTTATCTATTTATGATTAGGGCATTTCAATTTCAGGCGTCTCTGGAATTCTCTTCTGGTGATTCCCACATGGCTCTTCTAATTATATCAATCAAGCTTGCTTAAAAGTATTAATACACACCATGTATCAAACTCCATTATTTTTAATCCATTTATTTTTCTTCATAACACTTTTTTCTATTTCAAATATTAGATAATCATTTATGAATTTATTTATTTTATCAGTCCTTCCTCAACCTAAAAGGGAAAGGTCAATGAGAGCAGATAATTTGGTTCTTATGTTTATTGGTCTTCCTGTTCTTCCAATGACTTAAAGAGTGGCTAGTAAGTAGAGGGAATTCAACAAATATTTGAGGAAGGATGGAAGGAAGGAAGGAGTGAAGGAAGGAAGGAAGGGTGGGAGGGAGGCAGGGAGGGAAGGGAAGGGAAGGGAAGGGAAGGAAGGAAGGAAGGAAGGAAGGAAGGAAGGAAGAAAGGAAGGAAGGAAGGAAAGAAGGAAGGAAGGGAAGGAGGGAGAGAAATTCATACCTCAACATTGTGGGAAAAATTCAATGACAAATAACTGCTGTGTAATTGTGTTAATGATAAATAATGTTGTAAAAAACATACATAAAATTAAATATATATAAACATACACATACATACATTATACACATATGACAAGACACATGCATACATTATAAATACATTATATGTATGTATACATTATATCCATAATATGTACATAAACACATACATTAAATATACATATATAATAAATAGAATTTTAGTAAAGTAAATAAAGGTATTGTATAGTATATGGGGACATGGGATTAAAAAAGAAAGAAGATGTAATTATAGGGTTCAGTGGCTCACACCTGTAGTCCCAGCATTTTGGGAGGCTGAGGCAGGTGGACCACCTGAGGTCATGGGTTCGAGATCAGCCCAGCCAACATGGTGAAACCCCGTCTCTACTAGACATTCAAAAATTATCCGTGTGTGGTGGTGCTTGTAATCCCAGCTGCTCTGGAGGCTGAGGCACGAGAATTGCTTGAGTCGGGGAGGCAGAGGTAGCAGTGAACTGAGATCGCTCCACTGCACTCCAGCCTGGGCGACAGAGCAAAACTCCCTCTCAGAAAAAAAAAAAAAAAAAGATTAAATTATACACAAATAATTGACTTTATTTATATTATTGTCCATTTTATTACATAGACATGTAATCAGTCTGAAACAAGAAATAGAAACATGTTTAAACCAGACTAATATAGGTGAAAGGCATCGTACAAAAGACAAAAGATTATATTGGAAACGTACCTGGATGTTTCACAGAACCCAAATCAGTGACAAAAAGAACAGTCAGTTACACATGATTGTGAACCAAGAAATGGGAAGAAAGTCAAGAACCAAGATAGGAAAAGAAAGAGTTGTGTAAAAGACTACTTGTTTTCCTATTAGATTTTTTCATAAACAATCTGTAGTCTGGTTTCAACATAACCTTTCATTTGTAATTATGCTTTCCATCTGTCTGAGGCAACAAGGGATAAGTTTATTTCCTATTTTTCTCTTTGAGCAAATTTGTTATACTTCACTATGCAGATAGAATAAAACTGTCCCAGAGAATGGCCCTGATGACTGATTCAGTCTATACTACAGATATTCACAAAGTCACAGAGTATAATGAAACAGAGAATTGTTTGAAACAATGAAAAAGTTTCATTTATACTGGGGCAAATGCACTTATTCTTTTATTCATGTTTTAGTATACTATATTGAACTATAGAAATAGTTTATTCCATTCTCCTCTAAGTGCTATAAATCTCTATCTGAGGTGAGGAAACTACTTCATTATATATGACTGAATTATTGGGTCTTACATACTCACAAAATACAGTTCTCTATACTCTTAGTCCAATTAAAACAATCACTGTTAGCCTCTCAAAATAATCTTCAAATACTTAGTTTGATTTGAAAGTGATTGCTAGGTACAACATCTCACCCACACACCAAAATAATGAAATCAATGCCTAATATATTTTCTTTGCTTCAATTTACCAGTCCTACCTTTCTGGGGTGTCAGGGAAGTCAAAGCAGGAGTAGAGGAGATAAAATAATAAATAAAATGCAAGTAAAAAATAAGCTATGAATTCCATTTTCCATGCTTATTTGTTCTATTTTTATATAAAATTTGAATCAAACGCTCAAAGACTCTCAATTCGTTATATGTAAAATGAAGATATATACATCAATTCTGTGTCCTTGAAGTTTGAAAGCTATAATCTGTCAAATAACTGTAATATATTTATATTATTTATCTTGTTAATGATCAAATATTACTGCTGACTGTAAGTTATTTATATATTACTTTATTTTCATAAATAAGAATAGGATAATTAAGTCTTTATAACTTTTTTATGGAAAATGATAACATATCCAAAACTGCTATAGTTTTACCTAACCATATCTATAAGTAAAGATGTTTAATAGTATATTACATTTAATATTATAATATTTTAGTTACAAAAGAGTTTTTTTTTTTTTTTTGTAAAAATGTGACAAGAGCAATCAGATTAATTTGGTGATTTTTAAGTACTAACTAGAAGTTAGCTATCTCTTTCTTTAACATGTTCATTGTACCTATTTGCTTTTAATCAGTAAAACTATCCAAGTAACTATTAAAGCCTTTGTACTGGTCTTCTTCCAAATAGATAGTTCTAGTAATAATATTGCCAAGAAGGGGAATTCAAATTCCATTATCTCCCATTATCTTACAAGGCATTTTACTTCTGCTAGTTTTAATTAAGTTAAAATCTGTTTCACTTGCATTACTGATTAAAAACTAATTGAGTTTGTTGCTTAATCCTATCAAGAAAATCTTCTATTGCTTAAACCAGGTTTACTTCCAAATGGAATTGTTCTAGAGAGGAAGTGTCTACAATATTAGGACTAGATTTTATTTCATCAATTTTATTAATATATTTTCTGGACATATTCCAATTAGGAAAATTTCTTACATTCAAATCCTAGAGAACATTTTCTGTACATTTAGGCAATAAGAATTGTTTAACAGTAATAAGATTTAATCTTTGCAATTTGATGAAAATGTTGACATAATTTAAAAAATCCATTTTGGGTTGTTTCAATTCAGAGAGTAAAGACTGTTCTGCTGCATCCTTTATTAACCTATTTTTTAAAAATGTATTACTGTGATTTAAAATCAATGATTATTAGTAAACGCTTAAAATCTTAAATTAAAAAATATTGCATATAATATTAACTATTTTATATAATATGTTATAAACATGTCTATAATGCTGCATGAACCAGGGAAGAAATAAAATCTGGAACTGTTATTTTTTTCTTATTCTGAGTTATAACAAAATAAGACCTTAAAACCAACAAAGGCAGTTCCAAATGTACAATTGATGCTGTTTTACAAATTTTGCAGCTCATGTAGCTCAGCTATTGTACTGGAGCCAAATTTCATAGGAGCTCTTTTAATCTTCTGCAACCACTGAGAAGATGGCAAGAATATAATCCTCAAAGCAGAGTACAGTTAGTATAAAGCACAAGTCCCAAAACTCACTGTTCCATGGCTCACAGTAGGCTGAAATGAGCACTGACTCTTGGGCTTCTTTTGCTGTCAGCTGTCTCCGAGAGCCGTTATACTTTCGGCAGAAAATATAATTTGTAAGTAGTCAATGGAGAATCATAAGATCTAATTCAGATTCTTGCAAGCTAATACTAATGTAATTTTCCTTTTATGATTATGGTAGTATATTTTAAAAAGAAGATATAGTGATATCTTGGCAGTTTGGGATTGGACACTCAGTTTTAATGCCCCAAAATGTTTATGGCTTATAGTCATTTGGAATATTACTGAGAGATGAATGTGGGTTTTGTGTAACCAGCTAATTATATAGCTCATATAATGCAATGAAGTGTATTTATTTTTACATTGATCTTTTTAGAGTGAACACAATTGAGTTTTTTTATTTAAGACATATTCTCCCAAAGAAAGTCCATTATTAATGTTGATCATGAACATGATGAGCACATGGCAGAAAAATTAGAGAATGGAATCTCTCAGTTGATAGAGGTATGGCATATTATGATTATACCCACTCTGTGCTCTAAAAGAAAAGAAGGAAAACTGACTCATAAGAAAGTTTTAGAGACTGTTGTATGGCAATAACTTCAAATGTGGCTATATAGAAGATTTTTTTTTTTTATTTCTTGAGAATATAAACGACTTACTCTAATGCTTAGACAATGAGAAAAGCAGTAGATTAAATGCAGAGGTGAGTGAGTACACTAGTGTAACATCTCATCTTCAGTGATGTTTGTTATAAATGGGATTTTTTTATGCAATAATCTGTATTGTGGGAAATACCAAGAATATTTAAAGACTGATCATAACCAAAATATCGTCAAAAAAGATAATTATACATTTTTAAAGTCACATCTAAAGTTGGATAAAACAACAATAGATTTTTTTTTTTTTTTTTTTTTTTTTTTTTTTTTTTTTTTTAGTAGAGATGGGAGGCTGAGCCAGGAGGATTTCTTGAACCTGGGAGGCAGAGATTGTTCTGAGGTGAGATCATGCCATTGTACTCCAGCCTGGGCGACAGAGTGAGACTCCATCTCACACACACACACAAAAAAAAAAAAAAAAAAAAAAAGTGATGGCGCCTTGCTAGTTATTACTGTTATGTTTTTTAAAGTGAGAAATTTAGGGTACCAAAAGAACATACTTTCAGTGGGAGGTGGTATTTGCTTTCCATCCCAAGAGGTTAAGAAAGGTAGTGACAAAAGAGAAGAACTTGTTCATATAAAGCACTTTCATCAAGTGGCAAAAGAATGAGCTTGAAAATTGCCCATGAACAAGGATCTTTCTCACACAGTTATTTTTAAATATATGTATACAAATAATGACGTTTGATACAAATCAAATGATCATATATGCAATATGTTCTTTAAAGATATAATTATACAAATTAACAATTATTAAGCAATCATAAAAGTATTGTTTTAAAATAAGCATCTCTCAGCTTTTTGAAAATTTTAAAAAATATATTTTCAGATTTTGAAGAAAATACTAAAAATGTAGAAAATTTAAATGGGCTTATTAAAATATAAATTTTGGTTAGTTAACAATGTAAATAAATCATTTACAAACAATTGTTCAAGTGTCACTTTCTATGTTAAACTTATCTAATTTGTCATTTTGCATTCTAAACTGCAGTTTGATTTGAAATATTTAATTCATTCTTAAATAATACAGACATTATAGATATAAGTACATCTCTTAAATCAGCATCAGAAATATAATTATTAGTAGTTATATATCTAAATTAATCCTTATTTTTCTGTAGAACCTGATTTGTAATGGAAGTATTTTTTCAGACTGGTAGTGCTCTGATGTTTCTGTTACATTTCTCAGAGCCATCACAGCTAGATAATTCCTTATATATCAGTGAATGACAATAATCCTGTGTTGAATTTCAATATCTCCAGTTCTAAGTAAATCAGTGGAGAGTAAAGATCTATCCTAGATGTACTTTCCTTCAAGCAATGCCTTACACTACAGTCATTCAAAACCTCAGAGACGAATGGCTCAGCAGTATCTGGCTCAAACTGGCAGTATGCCCGTAGCAGCATTAACTTTTGATTCTTGCTGGTGCTTGTTTTTTATTTTTAATATTACACATGAGTGTCAGAATTCAGACTGTCATGTAAATGGTATTACCCAAACGTGATGAGACCCATGAGTATTCATTTCCCCTACCCCTCATTAAGCAGACAACTTATCTTTAAGATTCATGGTGGACAAATCATCCCTTCATAATTTTTATGCATTTTAAGGGGATGATGAAACTAAAGGGGGGAACATCTTTAAAAGGTTTGAACCTGTGGCTTTTTCCTGTGTTTCCCAACAGAATTGAGTTTTAATACTCCTGCAGATTTTGCTGTGCATCCAAAAATAAATCCAAATACTGACAGCACTCATAATGGATCTTTGATCTCAGTAATGAAAGGATGAGTAAATGTCAGCATTCCTAAAAATCTATTTTTTTTTTTTTTTTAATGCTAGAGGTCAAACAATAATTTGCACTAGCATTGAGAGAAATATTTCCTGGGATGATAAGCAGGGAGTCATGCCTATAGTAATGTCTATGGATATATTTGAATGTATATAATTACATGAGAAATTAAATATAGCAACACATGACTCACATAAACTCAGCTTAAAAATAATTCTAGATAGTGAAAATAATTGTTTTAATATCCCTTTACTACAACATAAACAATCTTCTTGTAACATTATTCCTCCATCATTCACTTGAAAGTTTTTCTTTTTAATATGAAGAGAATTCTAATAAGTTTAATAATTCGATTTCCAATCACATAAGCATGATAGGAACACTTTTTTTAAAAAAAGCAAGAAATGCTAGTACAAAATAAACCATACCATGAATGTGAGCACTGGCAACAAAAATAGGAGAGCACAAAAACACAAAAAAGCAACAATCAGATAATCTTGCATGAGATTAAATGGTCCTGAATCACTCAGTAGATCTCATGGGTATAATTGCAGGAATTTCCAGAGACTTGCATAATTGTTTCTCATTGTGAGAATATTCAAGAAAAACTTAAGCATTTTTTTCTGAACAAAATGAGAGAAATATACAGCTCTGTCTCTGTGTTTATGTATGTGTGCAGTTTATATAATGAAAATAGGTTTTCTTGTTAATGTCTCCTGAGTTTCACATAAGTATTAAAGTACATATCTTACTAAGGAATATTAAGTAGAAAAGCATCCAAAGCAAGAAAGGGAAGCAGGGCAAAATTTTATTAAAACTTATCTGCAGAAAACAAATTGTGAATTTGGAAAATAACTTTCCATTTTATTTGTGATGGTCTACAAGGAGTTTCTACATTTTGTAATTATCCCAGGGAAATGGTAGAATCATCCATAAAAACTGATTGTTTAATAATACCTCAGCGATTGAGGGAAAATACATTAAATGACTACTTTTGAGCACTTTCAAGAGAGACTGACTAATGGGTGAATGTCTTTATAATGTAATCTTCTGAGGAAAAGACATCCTGAGCTGCGGGTATTTTCAGTAGGACTATGTCGTTTTGATATTAAAGTAGAAGAGAGGTAGAATGAACATTGATAGAGTTTTCAACTGAAGAGCAAGACCCTGGAGAGAAGTGATTTCTTAGAAAATTTCAAGACAATTTCAGTGTTGTCATAGAAATCTCTGTAACAGAAATCCACATCAAGATTGCCTCATACAACTATTAAATAGGATGCCTAAGGAAGGCTTCAGGCATTGTTCAACCATAGGGAACAAATGATACGATCAGGACTTTTTTGCCATTGCTTTTTTGTCATCTTTTGGTCCTGCCTTTTTCTGCATATTAGTTTCATGTTTTTGTGTTGTAAGTGTCTTCATCTACATTGTAATGGAGATAGTTACTTGAAGCTCCTCTAGGTGAAGTCAATACATGTTTCTAATAATAGGTCCTCAAATGCAATAGATGTTTTATTAATTGGATCCAGCAGAACCAATTGGAAGGAATTTTCATTAGCCTGCCAATAGTTACATGTCTTTATCTGAACAAATCACTATGATCCAATACATATGAAACCATGATTAGACAGTAGAGTTAAGTGCTCACTCACTGAATGTATTTGAGAACAGAGTAGTCTGAATGATGCTCCACCAGGTCTACAAATAGAAAAGGTACAATTCTCTAAAAGAACAAATCCTGGGCAAATGTTAACTTTGTGCAGTTCATAGTCACTTGAGGAAATGGTTCCCAGGGGAAAATAATAAACAAGTAAGAGCTTCAAATGCAAGAGACAATATTTGAGGATCACAAACCTATATCCTACAGAAGATACTGATAGACCAAGTAGGTCTGATATTGTATAAGAAAAAAATAAAATTAAATAAGAAGTAATCTGTTGGAACCACTGAATCACTAATCAACAAATTTTACTACAAGGACAGTTACTACTACAATTTGCTGATATTTTTTGAGCATTTCTGCTATGTTCAGTGTATTATAGACTTCATCTCATCCAATTCTAAACAGAAACTCAATCAGATTGATTTTATTACCCCTATGTAATGAATGGGGAAGACTGAAACTTAGTTTTATTAACTTGCCAAAGTTCGTAGCTACCAGAAGCAAGACTGAAGATTCGCAGTCTAATTTGATTCCAAATGCCATGTTCTTAACTAAATAGCACATTACATTTTTAGTTCCTCAAAACAAGAACTGTGCTTTCTAAAATCTGTATGCTCAGTGCTTATAATTTCATCTGGCATACTGTATGTGAATATGTGTTTATTCAATGACTACATAAATGTGGATCTCCCAGTTTGGAAGCCTCAAACTTTCTCCTTGACCTATCTCTCCAGCATGAGCCCTCCTGAGAAGAAAAGTAGCATTCTGACCTTCTCTATCTATAAACCAAGAGAAGGAAAGCAGAACATATATTGTTTTGTAGAATGTTACTGGATTCTTTTAACATTTTATTTAAAAACAGAAACTGAGCTCCTAAGAGCTAAGTACTGCTTTGAGCCTTAGGACCAAAGTTCTATATATAGTAAGGAATATAGTAAGTGCATTGACCAAAACTAGGGCAAAGGCAATAAGGCACACAGGTGGTTAGAAGAGGGAAGGTAAGTAGTAGCATTACATAGGATCTACTACACGAACATTTAGCCTTGATCCATAATTGCCTTGAAATTGTCAATGCTTATTCAAAAAGAGTTTTCTTAACCTTGCTTTTTCAAAGCTAATTTACTAGTCTCATTTTACTCTGCAGTTAAATGTTTAACTCATTTTATTTTATCAACACAAGCATCAGAACAAGTCTTTTGAAAATCTGAACTGGTAAATAATCACCATGAATTTAGATAGTAGTACACATATAAAAATAAAAATCCCACTTAACATTTACATAGAGGTGAGTAAGATTTGAACTGTTTAAATAAACTCAGTTTAAATGTTAGCACACTGGATAGAAAAAGGAGAAATGTGAGTTCTACTTATTTTTTCATTGCTAGATTTCTACTGACAGAAGGAAAAAAGTATTATTTTGTTTCCATCTGTAAAGAAAAAAATGGCATTTTTTTAACTGCCATACTATCTAATGAATTAAGAAATGAATTAATAATTTAATTTCTTTGGGGGCTATAAAATATTACATCATTTATTTATTAAAGAAAATGCATTTGGCCTAGGAAAACACAAATTGACATAACGAAAATAAAATATGAATTATATCAATGTTCTTTTGTAACTTTCTCGAAGTATGATACTTGAGAGAAACACTTGATGATATAAACTGTAAAAACTGTTAACAATAAATTAGCACATAATGATTTTATAAGCACAATCAAAACAATTAGAATCTTCAAAATATATTTATCTTAAATATCAGAATCTTTTTTTTTTTTTTTTTTTTTTTTTTGAGACGGAGTCTCGCTCTGTCGCCCAGGCTGGAGTGCAGTGGCCGGATCTCAGCTCACTGCAAGCTCCGCCTCCTGGGTTCATGCTATTCTCCTGCCTCAGCCTCCGGAGTAGCTGGGACTACAGGTGCCTACCACCTCACCTGGCTAGTTTTTTTGTATTTTTTAGTAGAGATGGGGTTTCACCGTGTTAGCCAGGATGGTCTCGATCTCCTGACCTCGTGATCCGCCCGTCTCGGCCTCCCAAAGTGCTGGGATTACAGGCTTGAGCCACCGCGCCCGGCCAAATATCAGAATCTTGTCTGGCAAACTTACTTACTTTATTTAGTGAAACCACAAAAGGCCTGTTTAACTAACTAACAAAACTTCAGCCAGATGCTGTTTAAATTATCACTTATTTCTCAGTTAGTGAAATCTAAATAAATGCTTCTCAGTGATTTATTGTCATGGTTACTATTTTAAACTTAACTGTCACGTGTGTTTCTAATTAAAAAAAGACTTTATATTTAAATATGTGCTCAACATATTCTACTACCATGTAAGAAAATTCATGGTAAGATTACAGTTCTTATAATATACTATACTTTTATAAACGTAACATTACACTGATTATTATATCTGAATGAGTAAATTTTATGTTGTAAGATCCCTATATATCCCAAAAATCAGTCTGAGCAAAAACAGCATTAGAATCTGGAAATCTGTATTCAAGGGGATTATCTCCATTGCTTATTAATGACATTTTGCACCCCATTGAGCTTCATCTTCTTGACCTAGACAATAATAAAATAATACTTAATTCACAAAGGTTTACTAAGAAGTAAATTGACAACATAAATGAAAATGCTTTGTAAATTTCTAAGTATATTATGACTGTATAGGATTATTATTTTCCCAACCAAGAAGCAGAGCATTTATTTTTCTCTTCAAAATTAGTTCCTGGCATATAGGTGGCATTGGTTGAATGTTAAATGAAAGTCTCCTGACAAAATAAATTCTAAATGAAGCTCTCCAATACGTATCACACACACACACACACACCCCTACACACACACCCCCCCACACACATACACACACACATTGCTTTTGACCACTCATGCCTGTCAGTTTTCTAAATATATAAGTGTACCATCTATATGGCAAACCAACAGTTAACTTTAAAGATTATAAGAAAAAAAATATTGAAGAAAATAAAAGGTTACTGCAGAGCAGTTGATCCATTCTGTCAAAATGCCAGATGTCTCTTACTCTTTGCTTCTGGATATTATTAAAACTGGCTTCAAGGCTTCTCTGTCTATCTTTCTCTCATTTTCTTTCTCTCTCCTTGTCCCAATCAGCATGCTGTCTGCATTGCTCAATTACTGGACAAATGTAACTTCCTGTCCTCCTCTGCCCAACCACTTTTACAGCAGCACTAACAGATGCTATCATTAAGACCCTCAATGGGAAATCAGGAACTAAGTATATTCTTTGCCCTTCTTGGTTTTCAACTTTCTTTAAAAACATAAGCCATCTGCTTTAACCTTCTTAAAACTGCAAGTTTCTTTGTAATGTCAGTACTACATTTTCTTAATTTTTATTAATAATACATAAATATTTAACCCCCCATGTCAGACGTTTAATTTTATGAAGCTATTTCATGGCACTAAAATGTAGTCTCAGCCTCACAGGCTGGTGTCATTTTTCTAGAAATAATTTTGTATTTTAATTATACACACACATGTGTGTTTGTGTGTGTGTGTGTGTGTGTGTGTAAAAACAGTAAGGATTATGCTTCTCAGATTTTACCATATTCAATATTGGCAAAAAATAAACTTCCAATAAATTATATTGTGGAATAGTTCTGAAAACACAAAATAACTATTTGTGGAAAATTCAGGCATAGTATCACATGGGCCCTTGGACACATTAGTACATTTTATATGTACATATGAAATTATCATTAATAATCTATTAAAACTAACATATCAAGCTGACCTAAAATATAGGGACATGAAGCTTAAATGTACATCGATGTCTATAGATTGTTAAAATAAAGGTGCTCCTCAGGATTAACTTAGATTTTATACTATGAATTAACATTGGCATTTTGGATTCTATGAATGCTATTAGCATGCAAAAATAAATTTAAAAGAAAACATGTCACATTAATGCTGTGGGTCATGAAAATAACAATAGTACTTTTCCTAAAAAATAAGCCAATAATTTTGAGAGACGGATATAGAAAGAAAAGGGATTACCAATTGTTCTTGTGTTTTTTATTACTGTATCCAACCATATGATAGCTCCAACAAAGTAAGAAATTTGGGCATATTTTTCACAGCAGTCATAATGAACAATTTTACTTGTATTATCCACTGCTACTATGGTAAAATCTCAGTTCCCCTTCTACCTCTGCTTTCACTTGCTTCTTTTTTTGTCAACTATTCTTTCTTTTCTGGAACTCTAAATTCAAGAGTGTGCCAGGATTCTTTTACTCCATAGGACTAACCCAGACCTATGACACTTCCTAATACACTAATGATTCAAAAGTGTATTAATATATCTCCAGACCAGATTTCGATTCTGAATAATCTCATCTCTATTTTAATGTCTGCAGCTGAAATCCTTATTCCCTACCCCCAAAATCCTGCCTTTGCTGCTTATATATCACTCATATAAAACTGAGTAAATATAACCTTACCCACTTTCAATTATTTTGTTTGATTTATCAGAGCTGCTGTCACCTGAGGTAACACGTATGTGTGTTGGTTTGCCCACCTCCCCTATACCACAGTACCTAGAAGAGAGCCTGGTGCACACTTCTCAGAGAACGAATAAGTGAATGAGAATGAGAATAAATAATACTAATGATGTTGTCACAACACAAAGATTAATTGAATGCAATACTGTATCAGTTTTCTATACTGATATTACAAATTATCGCACATTTAGCAGCTTCAATACCACATTATTTAAATTTTATAGCCCTATAGGATAGAAGTCTAGCATAGGTTTCGTTGAAATAAAATCAGGTATTACTACGTTTTCTTGGAGGCTTTAGGGGAGCATCTGTTTCCTTGTTCTTTCCAGGTTCTTGAGGGCACCCACGTCCCTTGGCTTATGGCCCTCTTCATCTTCAAGGCCACCAGCATTGCATTTCTTTTATTACTCTTCTGTAGTCACACTTTCCCTTATTCTCTTTTCCAACTCCCTTTCTACTTCCCTTATGATGACGTTGTGCCCACCTGAATAATACAAGGTAATATCCCTATTAGCAAGCTTAATTATACCTGCAATCTTAATTATCCTTTGCCATGAAACCTAGTATATCCCCAAATTCTGGGGATTAAACTGTAGACATCTTTCATAGAGACATTATTCTGCCTGCTATAAATTCTCAAGAACATGATCATGGTATAGGATATAATATTTAAGGCATACAGGAGTTGGATTTTAAAACCACTGACGACATGTAGAGTATTAAAATAAATGATTGAGCAAGTTATACTTCCTTAGAATAAAATAATATAAGCCAGGTTATTACATCATGTAAATTCTCAAAATAAACACCAGAAAAGTATTGTGTGGGAAAAATAATAATAATTAGGACTGTACAAGAATATATCTGTAACACTGGGGATGGAGCAGAATGTTCTAAAACTACCACTTGTTGGATGAATTATAAAGGGAAAAGTTATAGAATGTATAAGAAAGAAACTTAGACAATCACATTCATACCCAAAATTAAAAGGCACAAATCACCATGGGAAGCAGAGTTTAAGCAAACATGAAAGATAAGATAATGAAACCTTCAATTTATGAAGGATGCTTGAAATCAATACAAAAACAAAGAAATACATACCAAAAATTATAGAAAACTAAAATTTAAAAATTAACTGAAAATATGTAATATAATTGTATTAGTTTGTTCTCACACTGCTATAAAGAACTACGAGACTGGGTAGTTTATGAAGAGAAGAGGCTTAATTGACTCACAGTTCCACAGGTTTGACAGGAAGCGTGACTGAAATGCTTCAGGAAACTTACATTCATGGCAGAAAGTAAAGTGGAGCAAGCACCTTCTTCACATGATATCAGGAGAGAGAGAGCAAAGGGGGAAGTGTCACACACTTTTAAACCATCAGATCTCATGAGAACTCACCCACTACCATAAGATAAGCAAGGGGGAAATTCTCTCCCAATATCCAGCCACCTCCCACAAGACGCCTTCTCCAATTTGACATGAGATTCGGGTGGGGTCACAAATCCAAATCATTCATGGTAGCTTATTTAATGATGTTTCTTAAACTCTCTTCTTTATGGCCTTTAAATTATCAAAAATGTCAATGCAATAATATATACTCATTAGGCTATGGTACAACATAAAACATTTTTTTGTAAAAATTTGAAGCAAATTTTTAACTGAAATTTCATGATATATTTTTAGCACAAAAACTTTATAAAACAGTTTGTTAAACCAGCTGTATTTCCTTTACACTTTTTGGTAAAATGTTATTATCATAATTACTGTTACCAAAAATTTCTACCAAATATCTGGGATGGTGCAATGGTGGATAAGGTTCTGGGTTAGTATTTCTGCTTTTCTGCATTGTAGGAAGTGTCCTCAGAAAACAATCGTAAAACTTATAGCCATGTTAATTATAATAAGAGGAAGAAGTAACAAAGGGAAATGGAGGCAGAAGGAGCTTGGATATTAGGGGTTAACACAAGGAGCTCTGTGCTCTGGGGCTGCTTTGGGAAGCTTCATTTTACTGCACTGTCAAAACCACCATCTAGAAGAGATTAATACAACCGTGTTACTTCCTGCTACGCACCTAAATAAATAAATGAATACACAAAATTAATTATAACTAACAAACGATCTAAAATGCATATAGATATCAAAATTGAATTCATAACCTCTCCTCTGTTTTAAAATATTATTAGACTCTTAAAAATGCATTAAATTTATTTTCTTACTTCCACCAAACACCGTTCAGAGCCCACATATTCTGATGTTGCAGTTTGTTTTTGTTTGGTTTGGCAAAAAATAATACAGCTCATATTAATCTAATTTTATCTCTATAAAACTGATGAGGTGTTGAGAAAACAATAAATACATATATAAATCGCCTTCTTTCAAAATCTTTCTACAAACTTTTAAAAATGCCATTGATAATGGAAAAGAAATACTATATTCTTTCAGGTCATAGGTGACTAGAAAAAATTATTAACAAACTTTAATTTCCTTAGTCACATCTATCCATTAATTTTATTCTTTTTTCCTTCTTTGTCTAGTACACTTTATTTTAATAATGAAATCCATCCATTCAGAATCACATTTTTCCTTGGCATCTGTGGAGAATTAAAATTTGTTTTGAGAACTATGTATGCCTAGAAGTCCTAGGCAGTTTTAGATAACAAGCTGGGTATTTTGTCATTTTTTTGTGTTATTTATTATTTTGCCTTTATCTCCTGGAGTAAAATAAAGTGCATTGCTTCTAGCCTTTCATACACAATAAGAATAGATAAAGTTGTTGTAATAATATTTTTCCTTAAAAATCACATTAAAATAAACTCAGGGTTTTTTGTTTATCTGTGCAGGTAGTGTTGTTGTTATTTTGATTTTGTTTAGCAAAATATAAGTGAGGTGAAAATGGCAAGAAACCAGAAATAAATTATAAATTAGAACTTAAAGGCAAACATCCAGTCAATTCTAGTTAAGAGATACTTGGAAGAATCCAAGTACAATCAGTTATCTACTTTTATCATATGCATTTGTGTGAATTATTCAGTTTATATATGTAACTCATATATTACTTTATAACTTCTTAATTATTAGGTAGATAAATATTTATATTTGATATTAACTTACTTTCATTCTGTCTTTACCATATTTATGACAGTTAACCAGGAACATGTAGCTTATTCCTACATTAACTGTACACCTCAATCTCTCCCTTTTCTGGGCGTTTTCTTAATCTGGGCAAGAATCCAGATCAGATCAAGAAAATTTCAAAGCACTAGTTGTGTGATATATGCAAGATAAACATCCTTGGAGAGGAATGTCTTATGGATCTAGGGCAGTCTTATCAACACCTTCCTCACAAGTGACTTTTGTTCATGTTTATGGCTGAGAAACGTGCCAATGAACATTGATTTTTACTTATAAATACAGAAGATTTCAATTTTATTATTCCAAAAACAACTTATTTTTTACAGTTTTTTCTTATTACACAGACACACAAAATCAGCCATTTAAGAAAATGCACTGATAAGTGTTTTCACATACTGTTCTTTGTCTAAAAAGTGCTTTATAGGTAGTACAGATAATGATCAGTTTGATTTCTGCACACTCCCTGGGTGACTGTTTCCTGATGTTCAGAAGGTTGTGACACTCCTAACCAATTGATCCCAAGACACTTAACTTGTGAACCAGCAGCTCTCCCCTTATTAGCCTTCTACCCTGCAGGCTTTTCACCCCCCACCCAACCATTCAAAAGGGGAAAATTAATCATTATTGCATATCACACTGACTGTGTTACACACCACACATCTTTACAGTGACTTGTATTTTCCCTTAAAATCAGATTTGAATTGGTCAGTCTGAATGTTAAGGCCTCCTGGGTGGTTATTTCTACCTATCTCATCTTCCTCCATGAGTTTCTTTCCTACTTTCCAATTTAAAATGTTATAATGACTATTATACCTGGACTTCTCTGTTCCTTTCCTGTTCCCTCTCCACAGTCATATTAATGGATTATATTTTTATCTTCTTTATTCAGAAGAACAAAACAATGCTTTACAGTCACTAGCAGTCTTGTCTTCCAAATTATTTTATAATCTTAATCATTTCCAAAGAATTATATTCACTTTTTAGAGAAGAGCTGCTAATACTTTTGATTATTTGTATCGATATAAAATTTATTAAAGTTCCTTTCTCCAAAATACTTAATTCATTAAGTTTCTTTATGTGATACACATAGGATAACATGATGTTTCTGGGGGGCAACACAGGTACTCTACCTACAGGTCAAGACATGCCATAGGATAGCTTTTCCTTTGAAAAGCCAAATTCACTCTGCCCCACTACCAGGAATCTTTTGGGGTCATTTGGAAACAGTTAAAATGGCAACTTTTTTTTTTAAAAAGGTTTAGTAACACAAAGGTCAAGTTAAGTCTGCCTTTAAACAGAATAAATAAAACATCGTGTTCATTAAATTTACACTGATGGAACATTCAGCCTCTGTTCTCAGTGGAGAACAGGAAAAGGTAGAGAGGAATCAGATGAAATAACATCTGTTTGTTAGGGATTTTTGTGACTAAAGCACAAAATATATAATGGTGATTGATATAGATACAGATGTTATACATATACGTTTTTGACATGAATTGAATATAGGTATATAAATATCATATACTTGCATACATATGCATGTAGCATAGATGTATACTGAGGGAGTGATTTAATTAGAATTACACAGCGCTGTTTTAGAGACACAGATAAAAAGGGGAGCAGGAAAGAGAGAAAATAGAGACAAACAGAATTTAAGAAAAAGATATGTTAATTTAAACCCTATAATTTTATACATGAAGAAATGGAAGCAAAAAAAATGATGAGACTTGCTGCCAGACAGCACAGCTAGCTAAAGGCCAACACAAGTGCATTTCCAGAGTACAGTGAATGCAAGGAGGCAATCTGCTGGCGTTTGAATTCTGACTCTACTTATAGGATGAAGTATTCCCTACCATAATTTTACACCAGTTTTACTTAACTTCCTTATGCTTCAGTTTCTGCACATGGACATTATAGCAACATACCTTCTACATGGGAGTGTTACGAGAATTGAAAGTGTGAAATTCTCAGTCTATTCTTCTCTGGGCACATCTTCAGCACTGTATGCTGTTAGCCCTCTTTACCTCCGGAACCTCAGTCCACTTTTTTTGTTTTTTTTTTTTTTTAACACCTTTTTTATATTAATCTTAAAGTAGAAAAAAATACTTTTTTGAAATGACACTAAGAACAATCACTATTCCTAGTGAAATAAGATTTATATGAACAATAAACAATATTTACATGTTGTTAGTTTTATATAATTATTTCCCAAATTAACAATTTTCTAGTTTAAATGGTCAAAAGTGACTTAAACTACTTTGTTGAAGAGTGATGATTTCTGGGTTCAAACCTGCTTTTTAAAGTGTTTCTTTTTCCTTCTTTCTCTTTTCCAGCATCGTCTAAAATGAATAATACTTTCTTTAAGGCAACATTTCTACATCCAAAGCCTAATAGACCGTTTTCTTTCTTTTGTACTCTTTGTTAAAAGCCTCTGTAATGGAGAATACCTTTCTTTGAGTTCTGCATTTTCCTTTATCTAAAGAGAGGACTGCCTGCAGGCAGTCTTGGAGTTCTAGGAGGTTGCTATAACCTTATTTGTGATTAGATTACCAGCAATCTGCTACTTCTCTGCACAATGCATTTCTAAAACACTAATGATAGAAAAATGAGCCAAACAATGCCTTTTCCTACGGTTGGAGTGGGGTGGGAGACAGATCATTGTTCTGTTCTTAGAGAGAGACAGAGTGCATACTCATTTTTACTTCAGTATTATTTTGGAATATCATATATACTTTTTAGCTTTTCTTTTTCCTTTTTACTTTAAGACATACAGTGGACTAGCTTAAAAGGAAAGCTAAATTAAGTCTAAAAGATTGCCCAAATCATTAAAGTTCATTATTTATATTTTCTGACAAATCTTTTTAGTTCTTGGATATACTCTAGTATTTTTGTCATCACTGCTTAAACTTTTAGAATGTTTTTCTACTACTTGATAACAGTTAAAGAACAAAATGCAGTAAAATACACAAAGAATTTCATTGTAACTCACTACTCTACCAACAATGTCAAAATACATGTGTTACTGACCTGCAGTACCATAAAGCTAATACACAAAATGTTTTTCAATTGATTTCATAATAATCATCATGCATATGAACAATTGATAAGTGAATGCTCATATTTTGCATTTGACATATGATTTAAAGGATTATAGTACATCTACAAAGTACATTTCCTTGGGTCAGATAAAAAGGATTTTCTCAGGGAATGAAATTAAAATAGAAGTGGCATATAGGCTATCAAGAGAGCAAAACATTCACATGAATCTAGTATCATATATTGCTAATCACCAGCACTACAGTTCATAAACTGCCAACGATACAAAGAAGGAAAAGAATGGAGAGTGATCTTTGTAAAGACAAATTTGTAATACTTTCCCACTCTCTGTTTCTATTAAGAATTATGCATTCCTTTCGTGTTTGATGTTACAACAGGGAAAGGAATGAAAAATTGAAATGAAATAGAAAATATACTACTGTGGAAAAGTGGCCTAAACATTATAAAGGCAGCAACATAATTTAAAATATCAAATATCTGGAACTGGTGGGCTACTATCTAACCCTTTGGTTCTTCATCCACAATTTCAGTTATTAATACAGAGAACAAAAATAAGATGCAGATAAGAGCTACATATTTTACTCTACCATTTTTTAGTTGGTGTTATAAATGTTGTTGTTGGATCATAAATATAAAAGCCAGAAAGCCTGGGTTATAGTGTTGGCCTTGCTAATTGTGGATTTATAAACAAGGTTAATTTCATTAGGAACTATACTGAACGTTTCTCTAAATGATTTCTAATTATAATTCCATGATTCCATAATAAAGTATGTAAGTCCCAACAATGCAGGATACTTCATTATTACAGCATTGCAATAGTGATATCATGTTCAGAGAAATAAGGTATACATATAAACTTGCTTTCAATTTTACATTTCTTTTAGTCCCTACATTTGCCATGGTTTTAACATGTTTCCCAAATTTTACATATTGAGAACTTAATCTTCATATGTATACATTGGTGGTATGTAGAAGTGGAGTCTTTGGGAGGTAGATAATGCCATCAAGCTAGTGCCTTCATGATGGAACTGGTGGTTTTATGAGAAGAGACAGAGAAACCTGAGCTGGCAAGCTCTTACCTTCTCATTATGTGATGTTTTCTGCCATGTTATGACACATCAAGAAGGCCCACACCAAATGCCAGTGCTGTGTTCTTAGACTTTCCAGTCTCTAGAACTGTACACTAAAATAGACTTCTTTCTTTATAAATTACCCAGCCTATTGTGTTCTGTCATAGCAACAGAAAATGGGCTAACATATCATTATTTATTTAGAATTACACAGAGATTAATTTATGTATTCAGAAAAATGTTGTTATAATAGAAGTTGTATATAAGCATTGCCTTGGCACTGAAGTTTTGATTTCAAGTAGGACAAATAAGTTCATGCTCTGAGGAAAATTACTGGCTGCAAATATATGAAAAAATTAAAAAGTAAATACAGGACTAGAGGAAGAAAAACACAGGAATTTGAAAAAATATATGAAACAAGTTAGGTGAAGTGTTAAAGAAGCTGCTACTTTAGTCATCTAGCAAAGCCTCTAAGAGGAGGTGATGTTTGAAGTAAGAAGTAAAGGTAAGTGCCGGGCATGGTAATGAGTGCCTGTAATCCCAGCTACTTGGGAGACTGAAGCAGGAGAATTGCTTGAATCCAGGAGATGGAGGTTGCAGTGAGCTGAGATTCCACCACTGCACTCCAGCCTGGATGGCAGAGCAAGACTCTGTCTCAGAGAAAAAAAAAAAAAAGAAGAAGAAGTACAGGTAAGAATGAGGGCTAAAAGGACAACTTAAGAAAAAAGTCATCCAAAAAGCCAATGACTTGGAGGCTAAAACAAGCCTATCTCTTTTCAGTAAAAAATGGAAGGTAAGTGTGGCTAGAGCGTGGTGCTCAGGGGAATTAGAGGATCAAGACGATGTTGGAGAGACTGATGGTAGCTCCTGAAGTCATGGGGAAGAGTGTGAATTTTGTGGTAAATAATTAATATTGGAAGAAATTTACATTCTAATAAGGAAAAATAATACAAAACAAATACGAAAGGGTACAAGTTAATGAAAAAAACAGATGCTCCTTGACTTACGATGGAATTACATCCTGATAAACTCAATGTAAGTTGAAAATCTTGTAACTGAAAATGCAACCAACCTACTGAACATTATAGCTTATCCTAGCCTACATTAAACATGTTCAGAACACACATAATAGTCTACAGTTGGGAAAATGTCAAAATCCAAAATTTGAAATATGGTTTCTACTAAGTGCTTGCTGCTTTTGCATCATTGAAATGTTGAAAAATTGTAAGATGAACCATTGTGATTTGGGGACAACTATAGGACTATATAAAAAGTGCATGCAGTACCAGTTTGAAGAGTCAGAGGTAATTTCCTAGATAAGGTAACATCTTTCAGTATAATGGAAAAGATAAAATTGGCAACAGAGGAAGAGAAAGACAGGAAGTCAGGAAGGAAGAAAGGAAGCAAAGAAGGATTGAACGAAGGAAGGAAAAAGGAAAAAAGAAAGAAAGACAAGAGTTACGCGATGGAACTTAGGATATGCTAATCCAAAATATGGCTCATTGGTATTTGAGAAAATAGCAGAAGCAAGGTGGTTATTCTGACCTTCTCCTGCCCTTCTCTCCTGAAACGGAATGTACATAGGAACTAGAAAGAAGCCCCTTTACCCCTTTTCCCCTGAAATGAGTAATAAAACCTGGCTGACTTTACCCTGAAGTATGTCATAAGACTCTCATTCCAGAGTAGCACTCCTTCTCCCAGGTAGGAAGGAATGTCCTTACCTCTTATGGCAGAGACACAGAGACACAAAAAAGAATGTGAACAAATAGGACTTGCTAAGTTCCCCCTTAATTACTATTAGATCAAACTCCATTTTACAATAATCATATTACTGCCTGAGACTCCATAAAAATACAGGTTCTCCTGTTTCTTTGGGTTTTTATTTCATAAACTTCTATGTCATATAAAAATTTATTAAATACATTTGTATGTTTTTTGTTGTTGTTGTTGTTAATCTGTCCTTTGTTTTAGGGGTCTCAGTCATGAACCTAGTGATTGGTGAGAAAACAAATATTTTCTCCGCTACAGAAAAAAAAAAAAAAGAAAGGAAAGAAACAAGGAAAGAAGAAAGAAAAGGAAAAAAGAAAGAAGAAAGGAAAAGAAGGAAGAATGAAGGAATAAAGGAAGGAAGAAGAAAAGACAAAGGAAGAGACAGAAAAGTAGTGAAGAAAGAACAGAGAGAAAGAGAGAGATGGAGATGAACAAGCAGCTTTAGCAAAGGGAATAGTATGTACTATGGTCCAGAGTCAAAGGAGCAAACATCTTTTTTTTCCACCTACAAGACTGCTACAAAGATCAAACAAGAGAAATTGCTTTACTATAATTCCTAACCCTTGATTCACTTACAGTGGCCACTTGAATCTTCCTAGTTACAAAACAGGAAGGCTTTGAGACTGTAATATGTATTAGGAACTGTGCTAGATACATAAAAGCTAATTGCTTTAACACATATGAAGAATTTGTATTTCAATAACTGTGTACCAAGTGCAAAAACATAGTGACTAATAGACCATGGTCCTAAAGAAACCTACAACCTAGATGGAGAAAGAATCAAACAAATAAACAGGGACTAGATCTAGATAGTTTCCATGAGTGAGATTTTTCCCACGAGATATGCAAATTGATTTGTAAATTGGAGAGTAGTTGAGTGCAAGATATTAAAGCTGCTAGGAAACTAAGCCAATAGTTTTCAAATTTAACCTGAAAACAATGTGGAAGCAGTGAAATAATACTCTTCTAATATCAGTAATGATCAGAGAAAAGAACTGAGTTGGGAGAAAAATAAAAAATTAAGAGACTTGTCAATCTTGGTGGGGAAAAAAAAAAAAAAATGTCCAGGGTCTCAACTGAGGCTCTCTGATAGAATAAATGAGGAGTACAATCTCAGTTTTCCCAATAATAATGTTGTTTTAAAGTAATGGTTTAGAAAATGAATATAAATGAGGCTTAGAAAGTTTTACTTAGTTATGTATGCTCAGCTATTAGCAATCAGTAACCAATATCTGATCATTCTAACTCATATTTTGACTATTTAGGCAGAAACAAATTTAATTCAATTTTTATATAAAATCTATTTCTTACAGTAGTTTTCACTTATTGTCTAAATAAACAATAAGATTTTATCTAAAAAAAGAATTTAAAAATTTATCAGAAAGTAGCTATTCAAATTTATACTATTAGTATGAATTATGCCATAACTGTTGATCATAGATGTTGATATTTCTATATACAAATCATTTTATGCCATACTTTTGAAATTAGCATTTTGAGGTCCAGAGAAGTGTACTGCATATTTAGGTACTAAAGAATGATTGAAGAACAGGCTGCCTCTGAATTTGAATGGCCCTGAGCAGTGCAAGGTTTGTACATCATTTTACACGTAATTTCTTTTATTGGCTATCATATTTTTAGGCAAGATATCAGAAATGTTACATGTGTACAACTACAATTAGAATTTCAAAAGTGCTCAGATGATTGTGGGAAAATTCCTGAAATTTCATAAAATAAATTTGGCTCAGCTCAACTATTTTCTTGATTTACATTGATCATCAATTTCTAAATTATTCTTTCTTGGCAATAGTTGATGACATATCACATCTAAACGTTTCTTTTTCTTTCTATTGGAACTATGTTGTTAAAATGCTCATCAAATATTTTTTCTTGCACCTACAAATATAAAATTGCTTAACAGCAATTAATCTAATAATATTCTATCACCATAGAAACAGTTTTGACTCTGTTGTAGTGACTAGCCTTACACAAGGATAAATTTGGTCTTTATCAATGGTCACTGATAAGTGATCTCTAGGCCCATAGAGTATCCTCTCCAATCTCTCTGATATAAGGTTCTTTGTTTGCCTGGGGGTGTTGGTTACTACATGGTCCAAGACCATGATTTATGTTGGGGACATAGGGCCACCAGAGAGTTCTGACTGTCAAAGAAACTAATGATCGTATATATTTGCCTGATCTCTGGATGGGTATGGAGGCTAAAGATCATCCATATGGGCATGTGATGTATGACTGATCCCCAATAAAATATCTTAGTACAAAGGATTTGGGTGAGCTTTTCTGGTTGTCACTATTCTGTGAGTATTGTGACACATCATGGCCAGGAGGAATTGTCACCTCCATCACTCCAGAGGAAAAGGATGACTGGAAGGTGCATTTGGACCCTTCCTGGACTGCCCTATGCACTTCTTCTCTTGGCTAAAATTATGTTTTGTCATTTCTCCATAATAGACTGCAATCATGAATATAACAGCTTTTAGCAAATTCTGTGAGAACTTCTAGTGAATCACCAAAACTGAGGGTGGTTTTGGAAACCCCTCAAACTTGCAAATAGTGCCATAAATCTCATAAGTGAGGTTGGTTTTATGGGGTACTATGCCACCAATCTTTGCAGTTTGGCTAATTTTGGTTAACTCACAATATAAGTAATGGAATTTTAATCGTTTCCATTTTATCAAGCTGTCAAATTAACTTTGGTAACTTTTTATAGTAAAATGAGCCCTGAAACAGTTTGGATTTGTGTTCCTACCCAAATTTCATGTAGAATTGTTATCCGCAGTGTTGGAATAAGAGTGTGGAGGGAGGTGAATGGATCATGGGGGCAGATTTTCCCCTTGCTTTTCTCATGACAGTGAATGAGTTCTCAGAAGATCTGGTTGTTTAAAAAATATATGGTACCTTCTCCTTCTCTCTCTTTCTCCAGCTCTGGCAAGGTAAGACGTGCCTCCTTTCTCTTTGCCTTCTGCCATAATTATAAGATTCTTGAGGCCTTCCCAACCGTGCTTCCTGTACAAACTATGGAATCATGAACCAATTAAACCTCTTTTCTTTATAAATTACCCATAGCAATACAAGAACAGACTAATACAGAAAATTGCTACCAGGTGTGGGGCATTGCTATAAAGATACCTGAAAATGTAGAAGCGACTTTGGAACTGAGTAACAGGAAGGGACTGGAAGTGTGAGGGGCTCAGAATAAGACAAGATGAGGGACTATTTGGAACTTCCTGGAGACTTGTTAAACTTTTATGACCAAAATGTTGATAGTGATATGGACAATGAAGTTCAGGGGCTGAGAAGGTCTCAGATGGAGATGAGAAACTTACTGGCAACTGAAGCAAAGGTCACGTTTGTTATACATTAGCATAGAGCTTGGACACATTGTGCCCCCCACCTGCCCTGGAAATCTGTGAACCTTTGAACTTGAGAGTGATGATTTAGGGTATCTGGTGGAAGAAATTTTTAAGTAAGAAAAAAATTCAAGATGTGACTTGGCTGCTTCTAGAAACCTATTCTTATATTCATGAGCAAAGAAATGGCCAGCAACTGGAACTTACATTTAAAAGGGAAGTAGAGTGTAAATGTTTGCAAATTTTGCAGCCCAGCTCTGTGGTAGAAAGGAAAAACCCGTTTCTGGGGAGGAATTCAAGCTGGTTACAGAAATATGCATGAGTAAAGAGAAGCCAAAAGTTGATAACCAAGACAATTAGAAAAATGCCTTGAAAGCATTTCAGAAACCTTTGCAGCAGCCCCTCCCATCACAGGTCCAAAGGCCTAGGAGAAAAAGTGGGTCCCAGGGCTCTGCTGCAACCTCAGGACACTACTTCTTGATTCCCAGCAGCTCAAGCTCTTGCCATGACTAAAAGGGCCCCAGATACATCTCAAACTACTGCTGCAGAGGGTTCAAGCTGTAAGCCTTAATGGCCTCCACATGGGTTTAAGCCTGCAAGTGCACAGAGTGTAAGAGTTGAGGATCGGGAGCATCTGCCCAGATTTCAGAGGAGGTATGCAAGTGTCTGGAGTCTAGGTAGAAGTCTGTTGCAAGGGCAGAGCCCTCACAGAGAAACTCTACTAAGGCAGTACAGATGGGAAATGTGAAGTTGGAGTCCCCACACAAAGTCCCCCACCTAGGGAACTGCCTAAAGGAGCTTTGATAAGAAAGTCCCCATCCTCTAGACCCCAGAATGATAGATGCACCAGCAGCTTGCACCATCCACCTGGAAAAGCCACAGGTACTTAATGCCAGTCCATGAAGGCAGCCATGGGGGATTATACCCTGCAGAGCTACAGGGGTGGAGATGCCCAAGGTCTTGTGAGCCCACCACTTGCATCAGTGTGGCTTGGATGTGAGACATAGAGTCAAAGGAGATTATTTTGGAACTTTAAGAATAAATGACTGCCCTTCTGGGTTTTAGACTTGTCTGGGGTCTGAGCCCCTTTATTTTGGTCAATACTCCTTTTTGGAAAGGAAGCAATTACCCAATGCCTGTACTCTGATTGTATGTTGGAAGTAACTAACTTGCTTTTGTTTTACAGGCTCATAGGTGGAAGGGACCTGCCTTGTCTCAGATGAGACTTTGGACTATGGACTTTGAGTTAACACTGAAATGAGTTAAGAATTTGGAGACTACTGAGAAGAGATGATTATATTTTACAACGTGAGAAGGACATGAAATTTTGGAGAGACCAAGGGTAGAATGATATGGCTTGAATTTGTTTCCTGACACAAATCTCATGTCAAATCATAAACCTCGATGCTGGAGGCGGGGCCTGGTGGGATGTGATTAGATCATGGGGGCAGATTTCCCCCTTGCTGTTCTCGTGATAGCGAGTGAATTCTCACTAGATCCGGTCATTTAAAGGTGTGTAGCACCTACCCCATCTCTTCTTCCTGTTCTGTCCATGTTAAGATGTGCCTGCTTCCTCTTTGCCTTTTGCCACAATTATAAGTTTCCTGAGTCCTGTCCAGCCATGCTACCTGTACAACCTATGGGACTGTGAGCCAATTAAACTTATTTTTTCTATTTAATGGTAAAAACTCAGAGCAGATTAAATTTTTTCTGAATGCTTTTATCAGAACAAATATAAATATGTTAATTTAAGTGTGCCTATAAAGGTTTTATCCTCTTTGTGCTTTTTATTTTTGGCCAAAATCTGAGAGATATAATTTTAAATGCATCTTAAATCCAATTAGCCATTATAAAAAAAAAAAAAAAAAATGTGGGCCAGGTGTGGTGGCTCACACCTGTAATCCCAGCACATTGGAAGGCCAAAGCGGGTGGATCACCTGAGATCAGGAGTTCAAGACTAGCCTGGCCAACATGATGAAACCCCATCTCTACTAAAAATACAAAAATCAAAAATCAACTGGGCGTGATGGCGGGTGCCTGTAATCTCAGGTACTTGGGAGGCTGAGGCAGAAGAATTGCTAGAACCCGGGGGGCGGAGGTTAGAGTGAACCAAGATCATGCCGTTGCATTCTAGGCTGGGCCGACAACAGCAAGACTCTGTCTGAAAAAAAAAAAAAAAGTGTAATCCTATTTAATTATTTTATTCAATCAGATTCCACCTAGTGTTTAATATAACTCAGGTGCTGCCAAAAAAAAAAAAAAAAAAAAAAAAAAAACTTGGGGATGCTTAAATTTAAAAACAGGCAAGACAAAGCCAGTGAGACTACAGTTCGTTGTCACATGTGACAATTATAATTAAGGCATGGTAGCAAGGGAGGAATTACCCATTTGCTCTGAGTTAGAGCTCTTATTGACAAGACTGATCTATATTCATTATCTGCATTCTTCATGTCATGTTTCTATTTTTACATAAAACAAATTGATGTCTGAAACTAACCTAAAACTGCTATATTCTTATTTAAATTTCACACCTAGGTTGACAATAAATCAATGGTTTCCCAAAGTCAACATCAAATTGACATTTACTTTTTTAATTTATTTACAATATTTGTACATTTTATGAGGTAACTCTGGTATTTTGATGCCTGTATACAATATGTAATGATCAAATCAGGGTATATAGGATATCCACCACCTCAAAAATTAATCATTTATTTTAGGAACATTTCAAATCTCCTCTTCTTATTTTAAAATGTACAATATATTGTTGTTAACTATTATTTTAAAATGTACAACATATTGCTATTAACTATAGTCACCCTACTAAACTATCAAGCACTAGAAATTTTTCCTTCTGTCTGTTCATATCCATTAACCAATCTCCTTTAATTCCCTTTCTCACACACTTCATATCCTCTAGTAGGAGTCATTTTACTCTCTGACTCCAAGAGGCCAACAGTTTTAGCTCCCACATATGAGTAAGAAAATGTGATATTTGTCTTCCTGTGCCTGGCTCCTTTTGCTTAACATGATGACCTCCAGTCCATCTATGTTGCTACAAATGACAAGAAACTATCTATATCGATACAGATATAGACATAGATCGAGATCTATGTATATATACTATCTATCTATCTACTATCTATCTATACCTACACACAAATTGACATACTATTTTGTTTACACATCTGTGTCCATTGATGAACACTAATGTTGATTCTGTCTTATTATTGTGAATAGTGCCGCAATAAACATGGGAGTCCGGATGTCCCTTTGATATACTGATTTTCATTATTTTCCATAAATACCAAGCAGTGGGATTGCTGGATTATATAGTAGTTCTGTATTTTCTTATTTAAGAAATATTCATATTGTTTTTTATAAATGCTATACTAACATTCCCACTGAACAGTGCATGAGGGTTCTCTTTTGTCAACATCCTTACCAGCATTTGTTATTTTGTTATTCAATCCTTAAAAGCTATTGAGTTTGAATTGAATAAATTCTTCATTTTCTTTATAGTAATATATTCTTAAGTGCTGATCAATTGAAAGTGAAATTCATATTATTTGCAAGGTAATTTATTTCCTCTTTTTCTATTTTCAAATTATATTTAAATCATGCCTTTCTAAAAAATTTGAAATCAGTTTTATAAAACAAGTTTAGTTGAGTAAAATTTTTAGAAAATTTATTTGTTTCTATTAAAACTGTATTTTACCTTTAGATATAAAAGAGTCCTTGGAGTTCATTATATAACTGAATTCCAGAAAAGTGCCATGAGTTTGACAAAGCCGCACACAGAATTGTTAACATATCTAATACTAAAATCAGAACTTTTCTTTCACATAGTTTACCTTTAACATTGTATATATTACCTCATATAAAAATAATAAAAAGTAAGAAACGGTTCATAAATTATTTTACACCAACAACTAGCAATATATTCAATTACATGTGAGCAATAAGAGATAAATACCCTGTCAGTATTTGTGGGAAACATTGTTTGTTATAGCAAAACATGAAGTATCTTTGAAAAATTATCCTAATGTATTTGGTATAGGTTGATATCAGCTGATCCAGGGACTACAATCATAGACGGGTTTACTGATATTTGAAATTTCCTGTTACCTGAAGTATAGATTTCATCATATTATTCTGTATACAACTTCTAAACACACATTCACATATAGAACTATCCTATATAGACTATAGAAACTGTATAGACTATAAAAAGCAAGTAAACACTGCAACTATTATGTTTATTACCAGTTAAAACTTGAAGTTGCTATTTAAAAAAAGTGACACTGCACAGCAGTTATACATGCTTTTTAGACATGGTTCAAAATATGAATTAAGTTTTGTCAATTGGTAAATTAAAGAATGAAGTCAGGAGTCTCAGTAGCTTGTTTATCACTTTCATGTTTTATATTTCAACATTTTTGAATACTTGACTTACAGAGAGATGTGGAAACTTTTAGTAAATTAGCAAAACTTTTCTTTCTTCAAAAGAAACATATTTTATTTCATATGATATAAATAAAAATATAAAGTACAATTGTTATTTAGATCCCACAAGTCATAATTTTTCTTGGCTTAGAGCATAATAAGCAATTTCTATTTTTTATTGCCCACAGAGACAAAGTGAAGCAGTTCAGATCTCATTAAATAAAGCAATAAGAAGATAACTATTTTAAGTATGTTATGATGCACTGCATTTTCCCTAGAAGTAAAGCATTTTTTTTTCTTTTTTCTTTTTCTTTTTGCTTACCTTTTCTATTATACTTAATATTAAATACAAGGAGTGAAAAGATACTATTTTTCCTCAGGAAAGGCAGCAGTGTTTGCTATTTATTTACACTCTAAAACGATGCTTGTTGTATTTAATACATATTTTTAAATGATTTCAACAAAGCAGCTTTAGAATTATCCAGTTACACATAAATAAGTGGGTGATACATGTAAAGAATAATGACCATACATAACATATTCAGTTTCAATAAAAATACCTCACATCCTCACATGTCTTCATGTCAGACACTCACAATTTCTTTAACAGCTGAGAATATTCAAATTGTATTATTGATTGAACAAAATAAATAATTTTCTCTTAAAATGATTTAAGAACTGAGATAGAATTTAAAGATGGAAATAATGTGATCACTTGTTAGATTTTAAAGTTATCAATTAACATATTTGCATTATTTCAAACAAGGATTATTTTTATTATTGTGTTTATTATTGTTAATTGACAAATAATAATTGTATATATTTATGGGTTCCAGGGTGATATTTTGATATATGTATGCAATGTGTAAGGATCAAATTAGGGTAATTAGCATATCTATCACCTGAGATGCTTATCATTTGTTTTTTGTTAGCAACATTTATATAACCAGCTCTTCTGACTATTTAATATTAGCCATGCTAACTAGAGAGAAATGATATCTCATTATAATTTTGATTTTCATTTCCCTAATGATTGGTGAGTTAACAATTCTAAAAATATAACTGTTTTCTATTTTTTTTTTTTTTTTTTTTGAGACAGAGTTTCGCTCTTATTGACCAGGCTAGAGTGCAATGGCACGATCTCAGCTCACTGCAACCTCCGTCTCCTGGGTTCAACTGATTCTCCTGCCTCAGCCTCCCGAGTAGCTGGGATTACAGGCATGTGCCACTATGCCCAGCTAACCTTGGGAAAAAACCTAAGCTGAGAATGAGAGAGGGTTTAAGAGGCAAAGGAAAAATGAAATTAAATTAGAGATGAATAAACATTCATCAAATCAAGGAGTCAATCTGTTATAAAATAATTTCAAGAAATTTAAACACCCAAGATGAGAAATTTTCATAAGGAGATACAAGAAGCAGAGCAGTATACAAGATTTGAAAATTCTTTAGGGGAATGATGGAGTTGATATTATTGTAACTAATTCTTACCATAGCTTTGTCAACCTTGTTTAAGCATTTGTTCATTAGGAATTTGGGTTATTATCAACAAAACAATGAGGATGGAGAATTAATAATATCAAATGACAATATAGGGTGACCCCATCTCTACAATTTTTTTTTTTTAATTAAGTAGCCATGGTGGTGCTGGCCTGTAGTCCCAGTCCTAGCTACTTGGAAGCCTAAAGTGGGACGACTGGTCACATCCAGGAGTTCATGACTGCAGTGAGCTATGACCTAGCTTTTGCACTCCAGCTTGTGTGAAACAGTAAAACATTATTTCCAAAAATAAATAAATAAATAATAAGATAAATAAATAAGAATCAAATAATAAAAGGTTAGGTAATTATATTAAGTTTTGACGATAAATGAGACCTCTAAAAGAGTTTTAGCAATTTTATTTGCTTTTAATTATAATGAATATATTTTTAAAATTGATATATTTTAGTTGTTATGAAATCAATTCCCAAAAATATTAGAAAATTAATAAAGATTTAATAAAGAGCTTTATAGTGATAATCAATAGTATTCTACCCCATCTATCGTACCTCTCCTCTTCAGAGAAAAGGATTTTAGATTTTTTTATGCAGTATTTTTTCATTACCTCCATTTTACTAAATACTATGCTTAAGCCATTGGAGATTCTGTTATAAAAATTAACAGTTTAGCTTATTTAAAACAATTCACTACACACAAATCATTCAATAAAGAATAGAACATTACTTATAGAGTGAATATTAGAATTAATAAATTAAGAAAAAACTTAGAAGACATTGACATGTAGTAAATTCCTAATTCGTATTATTAATTTTTTTCTTCATCAATTCTAACACACATTATTTCACTATCGGTTGTTAATCATATTATGGCTGTTAGTGTTCTTTCTTTGTGGTAAATGAAATAATGGTGTATGTTATGATTGAATTAAATCATAGATTTTATAAAATAGTCTTTGTCTTATTCCTGATGTTATTAAACCTGTAGATTGAATCTTAAATTTGAAAACAGAAATGGTATAAATATTATATCAATGTAAATATGGTTAATGTAAAGTTATTTAAAATACTGATTAAAATGCCTTTTCTTTTGTTCTCATATTTTTTAAAACCTTCTTAACCTATTTCAAATTCTGAATATAATATCCTTTCCCTTGGATATATTTCTCCTGCAAATCTTTCATTATACTGGTGTAATCTTAACTGACCTCTTAATAGGAGAGCAGCAGAGATGTGTCCATGGTACATACAGTACGGTGCTTTCCTGATTTGGGAATCTTTTATTAACTCAATCCCATAAGTAAACCCTTATTTTGCTTAAGTATATTATGTATGACATGCCAAGAAACAGACTGTGAAAATTCGAGTCTTTGAGGACTTTTTAATGTACATAAAATGTCTTTATATTGTCCTCATTATTACTCAGTAATTTAGTTTAATTTTATAACTCTAAATTACAATGAAAAGTTTTATGATTTTTTTTTCTTTTTTCCTGTTTACTGATGATTTGTAGTATACAGTGTAGTTGATGAGAAGTATAATTCAAGTCTGGTCATCATCTAATTTTGCATTAATCTAGTAGTAGAATCATCACTTTTGCTATAATTTTTTAAAAAATTTTCCTTATAAAAGCTTTTATAATCATTTATTTGTGTGCTGCAATGTCACTATATATGATTGGAGTTTTTTTAATGTGGTTGTGTGCATGTGTCTTTGTGTTCTATGTGCTCGTTGGTCCCTTTCAACATATAGATTTTTATCTTTGGGTTCATTAAAATTATCCTGTATTATTTCTTTTGTAAATTTTTTCTTCTCGAATTTTTAGGTCTCTTTTTCTAAAAATTTTGTTTTATTGACCTTGTTCCACTTTAAGAGGTTTTCTTAACAGGGAGATTTTAATCTAGGACAAACATGAAAAAAATTGTGCCTAAAATATATAATTGTTTGCAGTATAAAAAACTTATTAGTAACCCTTTCTCTAAAGGACTTGCAGGATAATTATATGTAGCCAGAGAGTGGGCTCAGATAACTTTTGTCTTTATTAGTCTTCCTTCTTTTTCTTCCTATGTCTGAAGATATTTATTTTTGTCCTTTTGACACAAACTTTCCAAAAATTCATTTCAGTAAAATGTGTCTAACAGACTGAGAGTTGGTAGATCATAGCTTAAGTTAAAATTTATTTCTATTAGACTACTAAAGATGTACATTTATACAAAACTTGTAGGAGATATGTGGCTGATTCTTACCTAATATTCTCATTTTATATAACATTTTAATACTACCTGAATATGGAAGTAGAAAAAGAAAATTAATTTTATTAGAAATCTGCAAAATGCAGCATTACATTATGCTGGGTTTAAAAGAAATATGAATCTCAAGGAGTTCATAGGCTTTTGAGGCATGAATATATGACAAATAATTTTAATGTGCTATTTAAAATGCTATAAAGAAAACATGTAAAAGTCATACTGAAATCCAGGAACTTAAGGCAGAAAATTCAAGTTTGGTGGATGGGTGTCATGTAGGAGATAAAGATCTTGTAGGTTTCTTAGAAGTAACTTCTGAATTAATTAGTCTTTTATGGATTGGTAGGATCATAACATACATGAAGCTAAAGATTAGATACCATGGATCACACATATAACTACTATGATAATCATTTCCTCTATTAATTAAAAAAAAATAGCAAACTCAGTATTTTTTAATATTCATAGGTTTTTTCACTGCCAGATTTATGGAACAGAATATTTAAAATTGTGTTTGGAGAATAAAGGTAAGATGAAATGTTAATCAACCTTGAATATCAGGCTAAAGACTAAATTTTATAAAGTTGGAGACTCAAGTGAGTTATAGTAGATATATTTTTTAAGTAGTGTAGAATTACTACAATCTAGAGCTAGACATTATGAATCCTTAAAATAACTCATATATCCTTAATAAATTAACTGTATTATTTCAGCATATCACAGAACACATATAATTAAAATTACTCCTAAGATATAATATTCCATCTCTTCAGTTTCTACTACTAAATCTAAGGAGAACAATTAACAACATTGGAAATATGCACATGTTTTGCTTTAAACTTTGATATTCTGTTGGAATTGCAACAGTGATTTGATAATTAGGACTCTTTTAATGATTAGTATCAGATTGAAACCATTATAAAGAACGCATAATATGATATGGTTTTACTCTTGTCTGTGTAACCATATGGGAGTTTCACTTTTTACTCTTTTTACAGTTGATTTGTGCCAACATTAGCCTTATTTTTCTAAGCATAATTTTAACAAGGGGTTGCCATGGAAGACATTTTGTTTACATTACTGGGCTTAATTTCTGGGGAAGAGAAGTAGGTATCAACCAAAGTGTCGGAATTGACAGAATCAGAAAGAAAATCTCATTGTTCAATATGGTATTGCCATACATATATATATATTATATATATAACATATATAAATATGTTATTTGCTATGAAGATATTCAGAAAATACAGTGTTCTATAGTTTCGCCATTGGATGTCAGATGGCATTACTTGGGCTAATCAAATAAAATTTTTAAACTTCTATCTGCCTACTGTTTATTCCATCTGTTTGCTTGGTTCTTGTCATATATTATAGCATGTGAAATCCACTGTATTAATTTTCAAGTTTAAAAATGTATTTTTAGGTGTGCTTGGCAATTGTAAACTTTAAGGAAGGTGACAGAAAATATAAAAACTTGATTTTCAGTGAATGATACTTAATAAATCGATGTTTCAGAACATAAATATGAGTAACTCATTTTTTTGGAGATGTCATTGCCTGGATATCTTTCCAGTTATGAAGAGTCTAATCTCCTTCAGTCAGAGCTACATCCACCTATGCTGGCACCTGATAAGAAAGACTTTCACCTTTCTTCAAATGTACATGAGATCTTCTAGTGTCATAGGAAGTGGGGATGAGTTAGGAGAGGTTTGACAGTATTGACTTGAGCACATACTAGAGAACAACTCCATTTGGCTGTTGAACTTTTTCCTGGCTTTATCCTAACTGAGGAGTCTGAAAGAGTGTGATAAATGCTGTCTTTTCTCAGTGTTTGGATCGATTCAATCCTCTCACTTAAAAAATCCTAGAAGAGTATTTGCAGGTACTATTTTTTACCAGGAAAGAGTGGAGCAGGCTTATCACACTTTTAAGTGTATACTATTTTTAATATTTATAACGTGTATGTAACTATCAATGTTATTTTTATATTTAGTCATTTTACATTTTACATATACTCTTCTATGACAATTTATCACTTTCCAGTTTCATGTCTTATATCCTAAATCATTTGGAAGATTCATTAAAAGTTATTTTCATTTAGGACATCAATTAGTATTTTACTTAACACTTACTTTATAGCCTATGTCTGTTTCTCCCACCCCCAGGCCAAAGCTATCAACATTTTTTTTTGACCCATGCTTTCCCTATTCCATCTGATAAAAGTGAGTATATTAGTATGAAATTCATCATCTTATGATAGATTGGAAGAACAAACACTGTTCTGGACCCATTTGTTTCACACTGTTATGTCTTTAAAGGTTATATATATATATATATATATATATATATATATATATATATATATATATATTTATATTGCTAGCAAATATTTTCCAGTTAACCATTTAAGAACATTACATATGGCTAAATTTTATATAATGAATTATACTAAACTAATTGCCATGATAGACACAAAAGTTTTTCTGTTTAGCCAATGGTTATATCTTTCTCTTGCTCTCTCTCTATGTGTGTGTGTGTGTGTGTGTGTGTGTGTGTGTGTATATATATATATACACACACATATATATATGATGTTACATGGATATATATATATGTCTAACATTCAATTTTACATGTGCATAGATTTAAAAGATGAAATCCTGCCCACTTAACATTTCCATATACAATGATTTATGGTATGTTTTGCTTTGGGTATTGCATCAGTCCATTCTTGTATTGCTACAAAGAAATACCTGAGGATGGATAATTTACAAAGAAAAAAGTTTTAATTGGCTCATGGCTTTGTAATCTGCACAGGAAACATGGCACTGGCATCTGCTTAAGTTGTGATGAGGACCTCAGGAAGCTTCCAACGTCAGGAAAAGGCAAAGGATGAACTGACATCTCACATGGCAGGAATGGAAGCAAGAATGAGAAGGTGGAGGCACCTCACACTTTTAAACAATCAGAAATCATGAGAACTCACTCACTATCATGTGGACAGAATTAAGCCATGGGAGACTCACCCCTGTTACCCAAACACCTCCTACCAGGCCCCAACTCCAACACTAAGGATTATATTTCAATCTGAGATTTTAGTGGGGATAAATATCCAAACTACATCATTGGCTCCTGGCTCTCCAAATCTTATGTCCTTCTCACACTGCAAAATACAGCCATACCTTTCCAACTGTCCCCAAGATGAGTCCCTCATTTTTCTCCCAAATTGAATGAGTCTTAACTCATTCTAACATTAATTCAAAATACCAACCCAAGTCCAAAGTCTCATCTAGAGAAAAGTTCCTTACATCTATGAGCCTGTAAAATAAAAAGATTTTTTTTACTTCCAAGGTACAATGGGATTACATGTATTGGGTAAAAATGAATGTTCTTTTTTTTTTTTGAGATGGAGTCTCGCTCTGTCGCCCAGGCTGGAGTGCAGTGGCCGGATCTCAGCTCACTGCAAGCTCTGCCTCCTGGGTTTATGCCATTCTCCTGCCTCAGCCTCCCGAGTAGCTGGGACTACAGGCGCCCGCCACCTCACCCGGCTAGTTTTTTGTATTTTTTAGTAGAGATGGGGTTTCACCGTGTTAGCCAGGATGGTCTCGATCTCCTGACCTCGTGATCCGCCCGTCTTGGCCTCCCAAAGTGCTGGGATTACAGGCTTGAGCCACCGCGCCCGGCTACAACATGAATGTTCTAAAAGGGATAATTTGGCTAAAGAATTGGGCTACAGGCCCCATGCAAGTTCAATACCCAACAGTGTAGTCATTAAACTTTAAAGCTCTAAAGTAATCTCCTTTTGATTCCATGTCTCAATCCAGGGCTTGCTGGTGTAAAAGTTGTGCTCCTAAGCCCTTGCGCAGCTTTGCCTCTGTGGATTTTTCACATTGAGGTTGCAAACTGCTGGCTCTATCATTCTGTGTTCTGATGAGCAGTGGACCCCTCCCACAGCTCCACTAGACAGTGCTATAGAGAAGACTCTGTGTGGGGACTCCAACCCCACATTTCCTCTTTTAACTACTCTAGCAGAGGTCTCTGTGAGAGCTCCACTCCCACAGTAGTCTTCTGCCTGTGAACCCAGGCTTTCTCATACATCCTCTGAAATCCAGGTAGAGACTGACAAGCTTCCTTCACTTTTGCACTCTGTGCAGTTGCAAGGTTAACACCACATAGACACTACCAAGATTTAAGGCTGGTACCCTCTGGAGCAGTGGACTGAGCTCTACCTGGGACCCTTTGAGCCAAAGCTAGCACCAAAGAAGCTTGTATGTAGGGAGCAGTGTCCTCAGGTTGCATCAGACATCAGAGCCCCAGACCTGACCTCTAAAACCATTCTTTCCTCCTGGGCCTCTGGGTCTGTGATGGGAGGGTCTGCCTAGAAGTTCTGTGAAAAGTCTTTGAGGTCTTTTCCCCATTGTCTTGGATATTAGCCTATGGCTCGTTTTTAGTCATGCTAATATTGCTAAGGAATGTTCCACAGCCCACTTGAAGTTTTCTCCTGATAATGTTTTCTTTTACTCTGCTTCATGGCTAGGCTGCAAATTTTCCAAATTTTTATTCTTCTTTAAATATTAAACAATGTTAAATCATTTCTTTGCTCCCACATCTGACATAGCTTGTTAGAAGCAGTTATGTCACTTCTGGAACACTTTACTGCTTAGATATTTCTTCCTCCCAATAACCTAAGTCATTGCTCTTAAGTACAAACTTCCACAGATTCCTAAGACATGAACACAATGCAGCAGAATTCTTTGCTAAGGCATGATACACATGACTTTTGCTCTAGTCCCCCAGAAGTTCTTCATTTCCATCTTAAACCTCATCAGCCTTGCCTTCACTCTGTATATCACTATCAGCATTTTGGTCATGATCATTTAACAAGTCTATAAGAAGTTTTAAACTTTCACTCATCTTTGTATCTTCTTCTTAACTTGCCAAACTCTTCTAACCTGTACCCATTACCCAGGTCCAAACTTGCTTCCACACTTTCAGGTATCTTATAGCAATGTCCCACTCCTCAGTATCAATTTTCTATGTCAGGCTATTCTTGAATTGCTACAAAGAAATACTTGAGGCTAGGTAATTTAAAAAGAAAAGAGATTAATTGGCTTATGGTTCTGCAATCTGTACAGGAAGCACGGTGCTGGCATCTGTCTGGTATATGGTAAGGGCCTCAACAAGCTTTAAATTATGATGGAAGATAAAGGGTGAGAAGGTGTCTCATATAGCAGGAGTGGGAACAGGAAGAGTGGGAGAAGATACCGCATACATTTCAACAAACAGACCTCAGGAGAACTTGCTCACTATTGCAAGGAAAACATCAAGGTGTGAAAGATCTCCTCCCATGGCACAAATACCATATGCCAGGCACTGCCTCCAACACTGAGGATTACCTTTCAACATGAGCTTAGGGCAGGGAGAAATATCCAAACTATATCAGGTATGATATTTAAAAGATGACACATGAAATTTCTCACAGAAGTTCTGGCCCTTCTTTTCAAACACAATCTCTTCAGAAAAGTATTCCCTGAGGGGCTTCTCAATTTTTCCTCCTCCCTGATGAATAAAAAAACACACTGAGGGCCATTTGTGACTTTATTTTCTATTCAGTATATTTAAAATATAGATCCATGGAAATTTAGAAGTCATAGAATTCAAATTCTAACCCCTATACTTATGCTTTCACTAACTTTGATCTACTCACTTAATCCAAAACCTCAGTTAGTATACCTGTAAATGAGTAAAGTAATAGCTTCATTACAAAGGTGTTTCTGAGATATACAAATGTGTTACACAGTGCTTAAGAGTCTTGAACATAGTAAATGCTCAACTTGTTAGGGTGTTTTTTGTTTGTTTGTTTGTTTGTTTGTTTCTGTTACTCTACATGTAAGACAATTGGTCTAAATTAGTGAAACATAAAATGAAGAATTTATCATAAATTAGCATCAAGGATGAATGTGTTTGTTTTCATTATGGGGCAGCTAAATGCCACTGAATACCAGTTATGATAATACAAGCACAATAGCCAAATGATAGGAAAACCTTTAGTTCATTATTATTGAGTTAGGGAACAGGACTACTTTTTCAGATATTAGTAGCATCTCAGAGAGAGGGAGAATAAAGTTGGAATATTTATGAGGTTTTGTGATCTGACTTATAGTGAATTCCTCACTCTAGGAGTTTGTGGAGGAATCATGATATAATGGTTTAGAATTAACAGGGTGCAGCACAGGAAGAATTTTATTTTGAAGGCTTGAATAGTCTCAGAAAGAAAACATTGATTTGGTAATACATTTTTCAGAGTTGAACAGTTTGATTAAGTAGGGAGACAGAATTTGTAGAACAAACAGTAAAACTATTCTCAACATTTTTTCACTCTTGGTATGAGTTTCTAGCAATAATGCAGTCATGTTGATAGAGACAGTGGAAAAGCAAAGTTATGTTAATACAAAAAGATGTTTGCTTTTGGATAGATCCAGACATTATTGTCTTCCCTTGTGATCATTCTAGAACCTGAAGCAAATTATGTATCATTAACAGCATCATGAGTTATCCAGATATTTACTACATGAAATGTCCTTCTCTCACATCAAATTTCTTGGTGTGATTATTTAAATTTTAATGTGCCAGGTTTCCTTATTGTGTACATACACATACACACAATTATTCATTTAGTTGCCTTACTGACTATGACAGCTGCTGTTCAGCGCAAATGAAGATACTGAAGATCTACCTTTTAGATCTTTTTGAAATTTTACCTAAAGTGACTGTCCTATGAACCACTGCTTGTTCAACTTCATAAATCTCCCAGAAAAGGTGTTTTATAATCTTGGTGGCATTGATCTTCTCTAAACCATAACACATGGGATTCATACTATCTTGTGAGCCTCTTGCAAAGCATGAATAATGAGCTTGATTAGAACAAAAAATAATCCAAAATCTCCCGTGAATTGTTAGATACCGATTCTCAAATCAAGACCCATTTTTGTCTTTCTGAATAAGTTATTTAATAATTTCTTTTTAATAAGAGTGTAAACTGATGGTGCAAAATGTACCCTGGTTGATATCAGGGAATGTCTTGAGGAAAGAAATTAGATTCCCAAGTTTGTGCCCAAATACAAGTAGAGGCCAGTCGGCTTTCTTGCCACACATCTAATATTGGGCATCTGAAATCATACAATGATCTGTAATTGGTCAAATACTCCCAGTAGGATTGTTAAACAGTGTTGTGATGTTATGACACCACTTGTTCAAAATGTTCCTGTGCCAGGCAATTAAACTTGTAATAGAGAGATCATTAGGAAGATCTAAAGCCAAAGAGAAGCCTTACTTGTGAGATCTGTGAGAAAATGAGACAGGCTCCAAATATACACCATCTGTTCTCTCTTTCTCTTCCAAGTTCTATTTCTTAAAAGTTCAGTTACAAAAGCTAGCTCACACATGAGGTCCTCAAGTCATATTTTATTGAGGAAAGTCATCTACTTTTCTATAAGTGATGTGATAAAATTTTTAGATATATGGATGGTTAGCCTATTGTGTTTCCCATCTGTAAACTTATGCATAGGTTGAATCCAGTTAACCAGGACATCAACTGATTTATTACAACTAACTACTTTAAAGAAAGCTGGTGTTTCTCAAAAATGTGTGTACAAACTCAACAGTTTTTTGCATGAGATAGCTAGTTCACATGCCAGCTGTAGCCAAGTATTGAACTCATATCAAAGAGTGTTTAAAGAGGCAAAAAAGGCAATATTAAGAATATAGGCTTGCTTTATAGTTGAGAAAATAAAAGTTTCCCTTAACACAAGAAGAAAGGAAAGGAGAAAAACAGGAAAATAAAAAGCCAAAGAATGCAGAATAAAATGTGACAATTGGTAGTTTTAGTTTGTGAATCTTAACTTGAAGCCATCTACATCTCATAAAGTTTTTGACTTGGTCCAGGGGTCTTGGATGGAGTGTATCTCTTTATGAAGACCATATAATTCTAGAGGTTTTCGAATCAACCTCAGCTTGAAGACTCCAGAAGAAATTATCTTCCAACGATGCAAAGAAGGTTTAAGCCCTTTTGATTGGGAGATGATAACACTTTGAAAACTTACTACTGTATTTATTGTAAATTGTATATAATGGAGTTTTTCCATCAGAGGGTAAGATCTGTCCATCTCTGATGCCTCATTCAGTAAGGGATGTCTCCAGGTTTTAAGTCATGAAAGGTTATTGAGGAAAGCCTTCTCATATCTGTTGATAATAGCCGTGAGTACATGGCTTGAGTACCCTGCAAATTTTAGCCAGGTCTTGCAATAATGTGGTATATACAAATTGAGATGATATCACAAGCCATATGATCTTGCCTGTTACTATCTCCAAAGGAGAGAATTGATGATACCCAGAAGGAGCTGTTCTCGTTGTTATTTATCCAATGATAATTTAATGCGTGAAATTTGGAAAATCTCTGAGAGTTTTGCTATTTTCATTGTAGAGTTACATTTGATCTTTCTACTTCTCTCAAAATTGCAAAGCTTTTATTACATCATTTCAATAAAAAAAGGGTAACTTTCACTAGGGGTACCCAAGGGACAGGTTGAAATTCCTTGGACTGGTAACAAAATATCAAGTATAGCCAAGCCTTGGTATACCTGTGGCAGATTTCTTCCAATACCCTTGGTGGATACCAAAATCCATGCATGCTCAAGTCCCTGGTATAAAATTGTGTAGTATTTGCATACATTCTATTCATATCCCCCAGTATGCATTAAATTATCTCTAGATTATTTACAATACCTAATACAATGCCTACACATCATTACATCCACATGAATTTAGCATAATATTTGGCACATGGAAAATTCAGGTTTTCCTTTTTGAAGCTTTGTAGAATTTTGTGCCAAATATTTTTGATCCATGGTTGTTTAAATCTGCAGATGCAGAACCCACGGATACACTTTAGAACTCTCAGGCAATGAAAGGTTTCAATTTATCCTAAGAATAAGGAAACAATGACAGGCACATATACAAAAGCCATTCAAGATACTTACATGAAATCTATTTGAAGGTGATCAAGGGGGAACTGAAGTTTGAGGTTTTTCTACATCCCACCTTTACAGTTTCACCAAATTGTGTTAGTGACTAATGAAATATCCAACATACACAGCCTCATAACAAAGTGTTTCCACCAATGTTTACTGAGTGTAATAGCTACTTTGACTATTGTGAGCAATTTTGTTTAGAGTTGTACACTTTCATTTTTGATACTGCTGTGTTTTTAAGCAGCCATCTTTGAAGAATATTCTTATGGGACCTGGATTTGTATTTTTCCCAGTATCCATTTTATGATTCTGGAGCCAAATGCTGGTATATTAATATGTTAGCCCAGTCTCACACTGCTAAGAAGAATTACTCAAGACTGGGTACTTTATAAAGAAAAGAGATTTAATTGACCCACAATTCCACTTGGCTTGGGTGGCCTCAGGAAACTTACAATCACAGTGGAAAGCACCTTTGCACAAGGCAGCATGAGAGAGAACTAGTGCATGTAGGGGAAAGGCCGAATGCTTATAAAATCATCAGAGCTTGTGAGACTCACTCACTATCACAAGGAAAGTATGGGGGAAACCACCACCATGATCCAATTACCTCTACCTGGTCCCACCCCAGACACCTAGGGATTATGAGGATTATAATTCATAGTGAGATTTGGTTGGGGACACAGAGCAAATCCATATCAATTATAACTGCCTTTTTGAGCTCTTCAAGGATTTTCCTTGTTAGTTATCAGGAGGGCTAGGATTTTCGTGATGAAGGGCTGTCTGGCAAGATGAGTAGCCTAGGCATTTCTTCTACTCTTCATGTTATTTTCTTTTTCTTTCTTTCCTTTTTTTTTTTTTTTTTTTTTTTTTGTTTTTATTAGATTGGAGTCTTGCTCTGTTGCCCAGGCTAGAATGCAATGGCGTGATCTCGGCTCACTGCAACTTCCACCTCTCAGGTTCAAGTTATTCTCCTGCCTCAGCCTCCCGACTAGCTGGGATTACAGGTGCCCACCACCACGCCTGGCTAATTTTTGTATTTTTATTAGAGATGGGGGTTTCACCATGTTGGCCAGCCTGGCCTCTAATTCCTGACCTCAGGTAATCCACCTGCCTTGACCTCCCAAAGTGCTGGGATTACAGGCATGAGCCACCAGGCCCGACCTTATGTTATTTTCTAATACTCAACCTCTTAATGAAGCAGTAGACAAAGTCCTTTAACGCATTGATTGTTCTTACATGAGATCAACAACTTGCGTTGATTTTAAAACAATTCTAAAATTATTGTCCAACCAAAAAGTTGATCTATTATTTTTGTGTACAGTAAGCCTTCTGTCTCCAGCTAATTGACAAGCTTTGGCAAATGTGTCGATTTCAGCTTTCTGAGCAGATTTTGCCTCTGGCAGAGAGTCATATTTTAGGGATGAAGGAAGATCTGTCGAAGGATGTACCACAGATATTTTTTTAAGTCTTAAGTTATGATTAACTAATCAATAATATAAACATTGTAAAGACTTTTTAAAATAAATCTAACTGAATCATAGTTCATGGATAAAGGTTAGACAATCTTGAGTTTCCTTTTCTTATAATGGAATAAAAGTAGCAGGAGTTTTGAGTATTACAATAAGGAATGAAAATGTGTGAGAAAATATAATGATCAAATTTTACAGGAGGTAAGCCTACTTGTTGATAAATGTGTATTTTCAGCAATCAACAAATGTAAAATATAAAGGACAATCAAGTATAAAGAAGATTCTGGAATAATATTGTCAGAAGTCTTTGCTAATTTGTCTGCCATGATTATTACCCTTAAACACAATTGATTGGCTTTTGCCACAGAGTCAAGAAAGAGAATATAATTTGCTTTTGGTCAGTCACAAATCATTAATCCAGAAAACTAAGGGCTCATCCAAAGAAACTCTCATGTATGAATAGATAGAATACTTTACAATGATTAGGTAAGTCCATATCTGATGTTTTGAAGAACTAATTTTAGTTCTCTTTCATATATACATAATCTGTCTCTCTTTAGATTTTCAAGGAAGAATCTCAGATACCAAGGACTTGGATAAGTCACATACGTTTTGGTGATTGAGAAAAATTTAGACCCACTGCCTGCTGTAGAAAATAAAATCTAGGATTTGTTTAACTGTCCCTGTTATTGACTTGAGAAAGTCATGAATAGCTTATAGTCTAAGTAACTGACTTACCTCCTTAGAATATATCATACCTAGGTAATAAATTTTACTTAGAAAAAATAGGAATCTTTTTTTAAATCTTAAGATCTTTCTAAACTAAAATACTAAATACATATATAAAATCATTTGCAGAGCTATCATTATCTTTAAAACAACAAATAGTCATACACCTATGGAATAAGGGCAGAAACACATGGAAATTATTATTTCCTATTTGAGGAATTGTGAAAGGGAGGATTTCTTATTACACTCATGGGGCATAATAGCCTGCTTTAGTTTCCCACTCCCAACCCCTGCCCACCCCCAGGAGAAGGCAAAGAAATATTGGTTATTTTGATCTAATTCTAAAGAGATACTTCAAAAAGCAGCACAGAGATCTACAACTGCAAAGTATGCAGAGTCACAGTCAGGAGGTACTGACAATATTCAAATTCTGGCTCTGTACTACAGCAAAACAAAATGACCATTAAATTTATTTATGACCCTTGGGTCCTAAACAAATCTACATCTCTGCCCTTCCCATTGTGTGTTTGACAGGAGAGCAGGAATACTATAAGAACTAGGGAAAGTATGACAGGGCTAGTGTTGAATCTGTACTTCAGATTTATTGCTGAATAGAAATAGTAAGATTGGATATTTTTGTCTGATGCCTTACCTAGGAATAAAGCATTCGGTCTTTCACTATTAAGTATAATTAATTATAGTTGTGGCTTATTTGTACATGCCCTTTTATTAGGTTGAGATAATTACCTTCTGTTCCCATTCCTAAATTTTTTTAATCATAAAAGGGTGATGGATTTTGTGCAATGATATTTGTTTCCATTGAAATGATCATGCCAATTTTTGTCCTTAATTCTGTATATTATGTATTACATTAATTTATTTTGGGATGTTAAATGTACCTTTAGATGCCAAGAAGAATTGCCCCTTCATCATTATGTGTATTCTGTTTTAAATTGTTGCTGGTTTAAGTTTGCTAGCATTTAGTTGAGGATTTTTAGGTCTGTATTCACGAATGATATTGGTCTGTATTTTTCTTGTGAAGTCTTTACTGGGTTTTGGTATCAGGGTAATAACAACTTCATAGGATGAACTGTAGAGCATTCCCTGCTCTTCTTTACTTTGAAACAAACTGAGAAATGTTAGTACTAATTATTGTTGAAATGTTTTGTATATTTCAACATTGAAGTCATCTGTCCTTGAAATTTTATTTTGTTGTTGGAAGTTTTAAAATTATTATATCAATCATTTACTTGTTTTAAATCTTTTCAGATTATCTATCTATTTTTCAGAAGACTTGCTAGTTTGAATCTGTCTAGGAATTTGGCCACTGCATCTAAGTTATAACTTGTTAATATAGAATTATGGATAGTATTATTTTACTATAATTTTTGTATTTTTCTAAAGGCAATAAAATGTCTTTAATTCTTGATTTTGGTTCAAATCTTCTTTTTTTTCTTCTTCTTCTTCTTCTTGGTCTAGCTAAAGGTATTATATTTACTTTAGTTTTTCAGATAATACATTTTTATTTTATTAATTTTTCTTGTTTTTTAACTATTCTCAATTTCATTAATATCAATTTTAAACTTTTTTATTTCCTTTTGATTGTTTTAGGTTTAAATTTCTCTCTTTTTTCTAGTTTTTGTGGTGAAAGCATAATAATTAATTTTTTTGTCCTTATTTTTTAACATGAGAATTTATATTTATAAATTTTCCTGTAAGCATGCCTTTTTTTACTTTTGCATATCTTAAGGTTTCGTATGTTGTGGTTTTATTTTTTTAATGTCAAAGTATTTTTAAATTTCCCTTATGACTTATTCTATGACTCATTGGCAATTTAGGAGGGTATTTTTATTTTTTAAATACAGTCACTTGTCACATAAGAATGTTTTGGTTAACTTCATATATTACTGCTGTCCCATAAGACTAAAATGAAGTTGAAAAATTATATTCCCTAGCGATGTTGTAGCCATCATAATGTGGTAGCATATTTATCTTTCTGTGTTCAGATATTTAGTACCTAAATGCCTTTGTGTTATAATGTTTAGATATTTAGTCCATAAATAGCATTATTATAATTGCTACAGTATTTAGTGTAGTATCATGCTATATAGGTTTGCAGTCTAGGAGCAATAGGCTATACCATATAGCCTAGTTGTATAGTAGCCTGTATTATTTAGTTTTGAGTACACTCTATGATGTTTGCACAACTACAAAATGATCTAATGAGCCATTTGTCAGTGCATACTCCTATCATTAAGTGATACATGACTGTATTGTGAATTACCTAAGTTCAACAGTCATTTCATATTTTACTTAATTTTATTGTGGTCAGAACACATAATAAATATGATTTTAATGTGTTTTAGTTCATTGAGACTTGTTTTATGGTACATTATATGATCTATTCTCGAGAATGTTTCATAAATACATGAGAAGAGTATATATTCTGCTGCTGCTGGGTGGGGTGTTCTGAAGATGTTTGTTAGGTTTAGTTGGTTCAAGTCTTCCATTTCCTTTTTGATCTTCTGTCTGATTGTTCTATTATTTAAATTAGGCATTTAAGTCTCCAATGATTACTTTTGATTGTTTATTTATTCCTTTAATTCTGTCTGGTTTTATTTTACGTATTTTGAGTCTTTGTGTTAGAGGCTTGCAAAATTTATTGTTATATATTCTTGATCAATTGACATTATTATAATAAATTATCCTTTTTTGTGTCTAGTAACACTTTCTGTAACTACTTAAATAACACTTTTAGTTACTTAAGGGAACTTTAACACTTAAAGTCTAGTTTATCTGATTTTAGTATAGCTGCCCCAGTTCTCTTTCAAATACTCTTTCCATAGTTATACATTATTTCATTATTTTATTCATTTTATTTCTGATAAGCTATCTTTATTTTAGTGGCCATTCCATTTCCACTTAATGTAATTACTGAAAAGGTAGGTTTTATGTCTGTTATTCTGTTAATGATTTCAATGTCTTCTGTCATCTCTGTTCCTTTATTTCTCCATCCCTTCTTTCTCTGTGTGTGTTAAATAGATATTTTCAAGTGCATCCTTTTATTTTGGTTTTCTTTCCTTTATATTTTTGAGTTATTTTCTTAGTGGTTGCCTTGAAAATTAAAACTAGCATCCTAAAACAATCCACTTTGGAATGATACTAACATAATTTCAATAATGCAGAAGAACTTTGCTTAAATATTTTTTCATTCTCACCCTCTTGTTATTCTTTATTGCCATATAAGTTGTATATGTATACATTTTAAGACTATCAGTGCAGTTTTACGAAATTTATGTAGTTGTCTTTTAAAATAGAAAGAAAAGGAAATCATTAAGACTATAAATATGTCTATATTTTCTTTTGTAAATTCTTTGTAGTTACCTTTACTGGAGATCTTTATTTCTCCATGTGGATTTGACTTCTTGTATAGCAGCTTTTCCTGTAACCTAAATAATTCTTTTCAGTATTTCTTGTAGGACAAATCTACCAGTAAATATTTATCCCATGTTTTGTTTATCTGGAAATAGTTCAATATACCCTTTATTTTTGAAGGAGAGTTTAGCTGAATTTTGAATTTTTGACTGGGGATCTTATTCATGAAAAATCATTCTTTTTACAGTTTACAATACTTTCCTTTGTCTTTATTGTTAATGTGAATATTATGACACCATGTAAAACACTCTGTCAGTTTATTGTTTGTTTGTTTTTTGTTTGCTTTTCTCAGTAGAGATAGGATCTCATAGTGTTGTCCAGGCTTGTCTTGAATTCCTGGCCTGAAGAAATCTTCCTGCCTAGGGTATCTCAATTACAGGCATGAGCTTTTGCACCTGGCCTCAGCTTATTTTATTATGAGGTTGGTTTCTTTTATGTGTAGATTAATATTTGTCATATTTAGAAAATATTCATCAATTTTTTTCAAATATGTTTTACATCCCCCTTTCTTTCTTTTCTCCTTCTGAGAATTGCAATATGTATTTGTTGATACATTTTTTAAGTTCAGCAATTTATTTTTTGCATTTTGATTTTTAAAATTTTCTAATTACAATTGGTACATAATAGATATATATATATTAATGGGGTGGCATGTGATGTTTTGATACAAGCATATAATGTGTAATAATTATATCAGGGTAATTGACATATCCATCAACTCAAGCATTTATTATTTCTTTCTGTTAGGTACATTCCAATTCCACTATTTTAGTCATTTAAAAATATACAATATAATATTGTTGACTAAGGTCACTCTGTTTTGCTATCAAATACTAAATCGTATTCATTCTATCTTACCATATTTTTACACTCATTAACCATCACCACTCCCTCCCTGAGCCCCACCACACCCTACCTCTTTCAGCCTCTGCTATCATTCTACTCTTTCTGCCCAATAAATAAATTGTTTTAATTTTTAGTTCTGCATATGAGTGATAACATGCAAATTTGTCTGGCTTATTTCACTTAATATAATGTCATCCAGTTCCCCAATGCGGTTATAAATCATAGAATTTTCTTTTCCTTTTTTTTTTTTTTTTTTTTTTAAAGACGGAGTCTTGCTCTGTCGCCCAGGTTGGTGTGCAGTGGCTGGATCTCGGCTCACTGAAAGCTCTGCCTCCCGGGTTTACGCCATTATCCTGCCTCAGCCTCCTGAGTAGCTGGACTACAGGTGCCTGCCACCTCACCCGGCTAGTTTTTTGTATTTTTTTTAGTAGAGACGGGGTTTCACCGTGTTAGCCAGGATGGTCTCGATCTCCTGACCTCGTGATTCTCCCGTCTCGGCCTCCCAAAGTGCTGGGATTACAGTCATGAGCCACCACGCCCCGTCAGAATTTTATTTTTCTTGACTGAATCATATTCCATTGTCTGTAACACCTTTTCTTTATCCTTTCATCTGTTTATGGACACTTAGGCTGATTCCAAATCTTGGATTTTGTGAACAGTCCTGCAATAAGCGTAAGATTTCCTTTCTTTTAGATGTATACCTAGCACTAGGATTGCTGTGTCGAATAGTAGTTGTATTTGCATTGTTTTGGAAACTTCTATACTGTTTTTATACTGACTTTTTTTTTTTTGTCTACTTGGCCATTTGTATGGTTTCTTTTGAGAAATATCTATTGAGATATTTTATCCATTTTTAATTCAGGTTATTTATTTTTTTTCTTATTAGTTGTTTGAGCTTCTTATATATGCTGGTTATGAATCTTTTGTCAGATAGTTTAAAAATATTTCCCCCCATTCTGTGGTTTGTCTCTTCACTTTGTTGATTGTTTCCTTTGCTGTGCAGATGCTTTTTATCTTGATATGATCCGATTTGTCCATTTTTCTTTTGTTGCCTATGCTTTTGAGGCAACAGAAGCATTTTTGTGTAATTGGTCTTACACAAAGGTAAAGTAAACTTTCTCATAGATTTATGGGAGTGGGTAGTTTTACAGCTTGGATCAAGGTATCTATTGAAGTTAGAAACTGTCCCGTAGAAACTGATAAATAGTGCTATCTTTCTTGATGACTACTTTCAAAGATGTAGCTCCTAGGTTGTTGCAAAACAGTCCTGGTTATAAAACTGGCAAGAAGCTATTTAAAGATTTACAATTCAAACTGAAAGATAAATAATTAATAATTATAATGTTTTTAAGGTTAAAGCTCTAAGAAATAGGAGGGGAGGGGCCACTGCTGTTAGGCCATGAAGATTCTATACAGGCTGGGGTGAAGGCAGGACAGGGACCTAGAGGCAGAAAGAAGTCTATCTTAGTGTAGCTAAGATGAAGGGAATGTTAAGACTGCCTTGATCAATGATCAGCCAATGATTGATCAAATCTTTCTTAAATGATTTTGTGTCTTACTCTCTTCGCAGTGGAGATCTATGTGCAAAGATACCTCTTTAAACTTCAGTCAGTTTATAAGATAGTCTTAGCTTTCACTTGCAGTTTTTGCAAGACTTTGAAGCCAACTAAGTCTTAGCTTTTACTTGCAGTTTTTGCAAGACTTTGAAGCCAACTAGAGGTGAGTGAGTGGTGCCTTTTCCTTTCCCAGGTCTTATTTGTGTAAGAATACAACTTAATGGCCTGGCAACGCCTGTAATCCCAGCTCTTTGGGAGGCTGAGGCGGGTGGATCACGAGGTCAGGAGATGGAGACCGTCCTGGCTAACATGTTGAAACCCCATCTCTCCTAATACAAAAAATTATCCGGGCATGTTAGTGGGCTCCTGTAGTCCGAAATACTCAGGAGGCTGAGGCAGGAGATCGTGCCACTGCACTCCAGCCTGGGTGACAGAGTGAGACTCTGCCTCAAAAAAAAAAAAAAAAAAAAAAAAAAAAACAAAAGAACACAACTTGACATGAGATCCCAAAAATATGTCAGAGATTTTCAAGGTTCCCTGTTGTCATCAGGATTTCCTTTTAAATTTCTACACAGATTCTTGTTTTCCTCAAATGAAATCACAGCCTCATGCAGGTAAATTTGCTATGATTTTAGGTAATACCCAGAGACTATAATTACCTCTGCCCAACCTTCCTACTACCCACTGTGCTGAGCTCTGAGTCAAATCAAATAGCTACCACATTCTCAAGGTAGAGATTTTCCTGAGGGTTGTAAGTTCAGACAAAATATTGACAGTATTCTGCGTATAGTGTCTTTAATGAAGTTCTAAAAAAAAATTCTATTTGTTTTCTGCAATGCTACTGGCTTTTGGCTATGACATCATTGAGCTGGGGATGAAGAATATCTGGGGATAGCCCCAAGAGAAATTTTATAGAACCTACTGTCTTACAGAGATTTAGTAATTTTTATTGCACACATAATTTTCAGCTCATTCTATAGCTTTGATTTATTGCGAGAATTGTGATATGATTAATTTAATTGCCTTTCCCACATTTTTGTTGTTGTAGCAAAATTGCAAGTTCACTGAGGTTCTCATTCAACCATTCTGGAAGTTAATTTTTTAATGTCCTTAAACATTTTGAGAAGATTGTCTTTTTAAGTTTAAGAGAACAGGAAAGCGTGGTGTTTAATTTACTTATTACCATCCTCATTGGTCATGAATTCTCTTATATTCTTAGGCAGTACTTTAAACTATTTTAAAAATCCATATCCCATTTACAGTATCTAGAGAAAATGTTTATTGACTAGGGTGAAAAAATGTTATTTGTTTCGTTTTGTTTTCCTCTGTAAAGCCATCAGTCTATCTGAATTGTATCCTGTTTTGGTTCTAGGACTCTCAGAAAGTTCAGAAAAGTATTGGAAGATTGGTAATGAGATGACTTCTGATTTCAGTTTTTCTTCCATATTACATTTTCCATTTCTTACTTAAAACTATTAGCAACACTTGAGGAAAGCACCAGATCATATGTATTTTAGGATTTACTCCTGAGCAGTGTCTATTCAAAAACGTTAAAGACCTTCCCCTAAAGTCTTCAGCATATTTAACCTTTTATTGCTTATAGGACTTAATCATGGCAAAACTGCCTCATGGGAAAGACTTTGGAGATAACATCTGAAATATCATATCTAACATCATCAGTTCTTTCTTAACCACTCCTGATACTCTACTCAGTTTGTAGCCTTTTAAATTCACTCCTAGAATCTTCTGTTATTTTCCATTCAATTTTTGCAACTGAGATTTCCATTAACATATGAATTAACAGGTATATATCCAAGAGCCTTGCTTTACATATTCTTACAACTAATTTGTATTTCTCTGAATAATTCCTATCTTTTGTAGGTTTTTAAAAATATTTATTTATGGCTTCCAGTTCAGAACAAGATCAAGTCTTAAAATGGTTCTTCCTTGTTCTAACCATGTTTTAACTTTACTGAAAAATTGAGTGTTCGGGTTTTTGCTAGGTCAAAAGGGAGGGAGACCAGTTCAGAGGGAGGATTAGGGGCAGAGGGAAATGTACAAACAAAGAATGCAGAAAAAGTTCAATAAGATAAAGAAATGTAGCTACTAATTATTGTGTAGAGGATTTAAAACAGAGATATTTTGTTTGTTTTTGTGTGTTCATCTTGTTTTGTTTAGTTTCCCTTTGAGTCGGTGTAGGAATAGCTTAAGACAGTAATTTTTAAGCCCAAATTTATTCTAGAAGTTTTTGCAAACAAATACAAATGCACATGTTTGGTAGGATTTTTTTTTTCACTTTTTTGTTCTAATCAAGGGGTTGAAAAACTCTTGGTAAGAAAACAGTCCTTTGATGTTATTTATAAAGAAGTTGAATGGTTTCATATACATTTAAATGTGTTTTTTTATTTTTCCCAGAAGTTTATGGAAAAACAAATAAAGTTATTTGAAATGTTGATCTTTTGTGCCAGTGTTTTCAGAAATAATAAAGTTATATCAATGAGCACAGTGAAATAGTAATGTTATGTTAAAGTAGGCAGAAAACAAACTGTATTTGTGCAGTCTGTTTTATTTCTTAATGAAAATTTGCAGGGGACAGTTAATAATATAAATATATGCAACATTTTTTATAACCAGCTACTTTTTTATTCATAAAACAGGATCATTTTATATCATAATTTACAGGTAATATTCTAGGTAGTTTTGTTTTGTTACATAATTAACTCTTGTTTGATTTGTGCTGTAATTGTAGGGCTCTCAATGCAATAAACATGAGGTACAAGTGCCTTTTATGGTAAATTTTACTGGACTTATTTTTTTTTAGAGACAGGGTCTCTGTCTCCCAGGTTGGAGTGCAGTGGCACTATCATAACTCCCTACAGCCTCAAACTCTTGGGCTCAAGGTGTCCTCCGACTTCAGCCTCCCAAGTATCTGGGACTGTGGGTCCACACCATCATGCCTGGCTAATTTTTAATTTTTCTGTAGAGATGGAGGTGTCCCACCATCCTGCCCAGGCTGGCCTTGAACTCCTCCCTAGGCTTCCCAAAGTGCTGGGATTACAGATATGAACCACCTTAACTGGCCCTAAACTTATTCTAACTGTTCATGAAGAGCTTATGAAGTATATTGCTAACTTTCAGTGTTATTTTGCAAGCTGGTTATACATAAAGTTAACTGTGGAGTTAACAGGGTAGTTAATGGGGAGATAAAAGGTAAGGACCTGTTTAAAGACAGTATTGTAAAAATGAGCTTTCTTGAAGATAGTCATTCCCTGTTGCTGACTTACCTCAATGGCAAGGGTGATTTCATGAATTTCTAAAAGCTCAAGGAAACACACATCTGGAGGAACTTCAGGACCCCAAGAAAAGAAGTGTGTCAAAAGTAACTATAATGAAGTGTTTCTTTGATCTATATGTTAAGCCATCAAGTGAAATAAAGTATTTTGCTATTCTTAGGGACTAAAGGTACCTTTGCAACATATTGTATGCTTTTCAATATCATTCTATGTTTCCATGACTGTAATATGTAGATAAAATAGCATCTATATAAGAGGATATTTTCAATTAATACACTTAGCCTCGTACACATGTATTTCTCGTCATCTAAAATTTTGTTTAACAATAGTGTGGTGTGATAGAGATGCCAGGAAACCCCAGGCTATATTCATCTTCACAATTCAATTATAGGGCAGATGGAAAATCATCTGAACATTCTTTGTCCTAATGTTCATATAATCTTAAAACAGTAAGTGTAATTTACCAAACAATTATTTCCTGAACATTTTCTTAGGTAATTTTACATACTTCTTTTTAAAGACTTTTTAGTAGCTAGAGATGCTAAGCAAATTATGCAAAGTCACACAAGAAGATAAGAAGCATGTTTCAACTCATTTTCAAACACTTTAAATGATTTATAAGTAAATGATATATTTGTCACAACATATGGTAAATTGTTAATGAATCTGTCAATTACTTTTTTTAAAAGATGTGGTAAGACATATATAACATAAATTTTTCCATTTTAACCATTTTTTAGCATGAAATCTCATGGCGTTAATTACATTCACAATGTTATGTAACCATCACCACTATCTATTTCCAACTTTTTCAACACCCTAAACAGGAATTCTGTAACTGTTAAGAAATAATTCCCCATTCTCCTTTCTCTCTGGCTAGCCAATGGTCAATTCTAATCTACATTTTTATCTCTATAAATTTGTCTATTGTAGAAATTTCATGTAGGTGAACTCATACATTATTTTTCCTTTTGTGTCTCGCTTATTTTATTTATCATATGTCTTCAAGGTTCATCCTTGTTATTGCATGTATCTAAAGTTCCTCCTAGCCAAATAAAAGAATATTCAATCGTATGCATGGATCACATTTTGTTTATTCATTCATCCATTGATTAATACTAGAGTTGTTTTTACCTTCTGAGTATTATGAAAAATGCTGCAATGAAGATAGGCGTACATGTATCTGTTCAAGTTCCTACTTTAAAGTCTTGGGGTTATGTACCTAGAATTGCTGGGTCATATTTCAATTTTATATTTAGTGTTATGAGGAACAGCCAAACTGTTTTCCACAGGAGAAACACCATTTTACATTCCCACTATCAACTTTTCAGGGTTTCAAAGTCTCCATATTCTTGCCATCACGTGTCATTTGCTGTTTTATTAATTATAACTATCCTAGTAAGAGTGAAATGGTGTCTTACTGTGGTTTTGTTAATGAGTTTTTAATGAGTCCTTGGGGATAAACTTTGGGTCTTCACAACCTATCTTAATGCTTCTTATGAAACACCAATTCTGAAAATATGTGCTCAATTCGACTAAGATATTAAAATGTATTTTGCTAAAATATTAGCAGACAAGGAAAATTATAGATGATTTACATATATGGTAGGATTTGAGAATTATACCTATGAGTGAGAATAATTAGAAATGAGTGAGAATAAATTAATTATTTTAAACATGCCTCCTAAGATGTATTATATCTAGCATAATTGTTATAAAGAGTGTAGATTTGTTGATGTGCTGACAGGTGGAAAGAGAAGGACATCTCTCTGGAAAGTGGGGCATCTCAAAGGATTACTTCCCAAAGGAGAGCAAAGGGGAACTCATTGAGAAGCAAAAACTTGCATGTGATTCTCTACAGAGGCAGTTAGCCTTCTGGATATGACAATTATTTGCTATATGCATTTTTTTTGTTTTTCTGGCCTAAAGAAGAATAAAAACTCCTTCACTGTTTTGACTGTCTTATATTGCACATCACCTGGCTTTATCAGCTTCCATCCAACTAAATGCCAACAATAACTTCCTAAGAAGTGCAATAACTTAAAATACCCACACTTTGCCCTCGAAAAAAACATACATTGTAGGTTTAGATGTAACTGCTGGAGAATAATTAGAAGCTACTTAATATCTAAAGTATAGGTCAGAAAAGAGTGAAATGTTAGTCCTAAATGAAAGATTTTTATATTTGACTAATACATTCCTTACAAATGAGAACAGTTAGAAAATACCTTTAAAATGAGATTCGGTATTTAGACTTTCTTTTCATAGAAGAATTATGGTGGGTTGCTCTAGATAATAACAGTAGATATTAGATTTAATGAACATTCTATGAAAACAAGTGTCATAAAAAGAAAGATTCAAGTATAAGTTACACAGACTAGAGGGAGCATTATTATTTGTCTTCCACACTAAGGTTTGCCATTACCACTATGAGGGCAGGGGCTGGTAATAATGTATTCATATTTGTGTATCTAGGAATGGTAGAATGCCCAAATCACAGATGTTCTATTCAGAATATGGTCAATAAATGACTGCGTGAATGAAGAATGGGTTGAAATTATTGGGACTACTTTATGCTATCTGTTCTCCTGTTTCCAACGATTATTTTTTCAATATAATTTCACCCCTGGACATGTAAAATAAATGTATCCCTTCTTTCCTGTTTCCTGCATTCTTGTCTTAGATTTTGAACAAACCACATATTCTGCAAACTTTACTGCTGGCCCTTTGTCTCATCTTTGGGAACTTCTTCTGGTCTTGGTGTACCCAGCTGTTTTGAGATATTTTCTGAGATTCCAAAAGTTGCTCATAGTATTAGATACATTTTGCTATTCTCTTCATTGAGTCCTAAGCTTAGAGCTTCACCTCAATTATAATGGAAAAACTTAAGAGATGAATCACATTTTGTTTTTCATTCGTATACATTAATTAGCCAGAGTCTTTTCTAAATACTTCAGGAAGAGATGACATAGAGGGGGAAAAAGTCATAGAGAAATCTAAGGGACAATTTAGTTGTTTATTCAACTAAATTACTTTTAGTTGCTGAAATAGTTGAATGTCATTTTTTTTTTTCCCTAAGAATATAGAAACACTCATCCAATGAAGCATGAATGTTGCTTGTTTTCAAATGAAACACCACTCAGGATTCAGTATGGGGACTGGACATCTGTACAACTAGGTCACCATTTCTATCTTTGGACAAGTAAGAATTCAAATTGGTCACAAAATATCGCATACCCTTAAACAAAACTGCCAAGTGATAATTCAAGTCTGTTGATATTTGCAACCACATTACAGAATATGGAGGTGCAAAAGACATTTTCATATAGAAAAATTAACACCAAATTATTTCACACTATTTAGATTTGTTAATGTAGTAGAATTTCTTCTTCATAAAAAATGTCTACTTATTTAGTTTAATTCATGTTTGTTAATCTATCATATGGCCAGATATTCAGTCATTTTCATCCTCTCCTTTTTGCTTTTTTATTTGCATTCTTTTGAACAGCTATCAGTTGTATTAGTCAGTTTTCACAATACTATAAAGAAATACCTGAGACTGGGTAATTTGTAAGAAAAAAGGTTTAATTGACTCGCAGTTTTGCATGACTGGGGAGGCCTCAGGAAACTTACAATCATGGAAGAAGGGGGAGCAAACATGTCCTTCAGAAGGCAGCAGGAGAGAGGAGTAAGAGCAAAAGAAGGAGAGCCCCTTATAAAACCATCAGATCTCACGGGGACTCACTCACTATCACAAGAACAGCATGGGAGAAACTGTCCCCATGATCCAATCACCTCACCCTAGGTCTCTGCCTAGACAAGGGGGGATTATGCAGATTAAAGCTCAAGAAGAGATTTCGATGGGGACACAAAGCCTAACCACATCATCAGTGAAATGTGTTTTTAACTTAATAAAATTTAAGTGTGTTTTACCTACTCTTAACAATCTATGTTTTAGTTAATGTATATTCACTGAGTAAACTTTATATTTTCTAAAATTGCACGGTGAGTTTTCAAATTTTTATTTTTAATTTTCATTAATATTTAACTTCTAAGGCTGTCTATGATTATTTCTTTTCTGATATTTCAATGTCAGTCTGAAAAGACAACATAGCAGATAATACAAAATGGATTCTTGTTGAAAATCCCCTATAATGATAAACAAATAATTCAATAACTATGAAATAGGGGAAACTATACAGAGGGAATTTCTGTATATGCTACTTTACGATTGTCCACACCTTCACACCTCTTTTCAGATTTTGAGATTTTATATATATATTACATATATATATAATATATATATGTACACACACATACATACACACAGAGGGAATTTCTGTATATGTTACTTTACTGTTATCCACACCTTCACACCTCTTTT
>NC_045455.1:61108775-61114054 GCF_002776525.5 Piliocolobus tephrosceles | reverse complement strand
TTCTGTATATGTTACTTTACTGTTATCCACACCTTCACACCTCTTTTCAGATTTTGAAATTTTGTATATATATGTATATATGTATATATATATACACACACACATACACACACATGCGCATATATCTGAGAATTTTATGAGCATATATATATACACATAAAGCATATGAAAAACAAACATATTCACCAAACAATTCAATTCATTGATGCTAAAACATAACATTGAAATACTTACATTCATTGTCCATCACATTTATCTCTAAGTGGAGACTCAGATGTGCTCATTAACTCTTCTCAGACACAAAATCCATATCAAAACGAGTCATATTAGGTGAAAAAATAACACATTATTTAATAAGCCCTAGATAATCCATTGGGAAGACCTATTGTTAAATAAACTGCAAATTATTTATTGCTTACATTTCCTATGCTTCTGATGAATGGCATAAAAGAGTTTTATCTCAGTGGATAGATATGTCTAGGCTTATTTCTGGCATTCAGCAAAAGCATAGCATGCCTGTAGTTAATATAATTCTTATTATGAGATTACTGAAAACATTATAAAATCATAAAGAGCTGGAACTTTTTGCAAAGCAGCAAATAATAAAAGTCTAACTAAGAAACTAATTTTAGTGTATATTTTGTTTACCTATTTTGAAGCTGTTTACCTAAGCAAAGTATGCCCAAAAATATTTGAATACTATGCTAATGGAAGCATTTGGTCTCTAAATTTTATACTATCATTTTATACATTTATCTATTACCTATGATATAACAATTCAAATACATAGTTAATATTATGGTACATAATGTTATGGTATACAACATTATAATATGTATTTTATAGCCATCTTAATTTTTCTACTATGTATGAATCATGGGTTTCTGAAAATAGTATTCTCAGAGCATCTAGATATAAATATTTGCTTGGTTAAAAATATAAGAAATGCTTAATTCCTCCAAGATAGGACAATTGTTTTCTTCCTCAGGGGAATACTCTTGATTGTAATATGTAAAATAATAATATATTTAAGTTATGGAAAATGTGTTCATTTACTTTTGCACATTTTTCATAATATTTTGCTTTTATTTCTTAAGGTTCAATAGGTTTAGAATATATCTAACTCCCTCTATATACCTTTTAGCTTTGATTGAACTCCTTTAGTTGTGTGTTTCTCAGTACAACAAAGACTGGCCTTTAGTCAACTGTTGAGGTACATGGAGAAATGTATTTCATTTGATTAAACATATCTTTTATTTGCCCTTGAATTATTACTAAATATAATATTTTTAAGATATTGGTGCAAACATAGCTAAATGGCTCATGATAAACTGTAATATCTGACATTCAGTTCAGTTCATTAAAGGCAGATAACTATGTATTGCTGACACCTGTTCCAGTTTTGAGTCTGAGTTTCAGCGTTTCAATTCCTGCTGTCTTTCTTGCTCAGGTTTCTGAAACTTTCAGCACTCAGTACCGTAGATAGCTTTTTGGGAGGAGGTGGGTGATGCGAGAAGAATTCTTTAGTACCATATTTTTCAAGATGAGTAAAACACCTCTAGCTGGGACATACACGACTCCTATTAAATAAGCAGACTTTGCTTACAAGGAGCTACTGGATCTATACAGGTAAGACCCTTGTTTAGTGGTTACACTGATAGTTTGGTGGAGAGGAGAAGAAAATGGGACAAAGATAAAAGAAAAATGGAAATTGCTGGAAAGCATCATAATTTTATTTTTTAAAGGCTACTTTTTAAAGTTATCAGGAACAACTAAGGTAAAATCAGGAAAACTCAATTTTCCTGATCTACCAAGTAAAGCCATCATCTTTCATCATTTAAGGGTATCAACTACAAATATTAACTCCACAGTCAGACTGCCTGGTAAATTCTAGCTTTGACACTAACTCTATGATCTTTCATAAGCCATTTACACTATGTGTCCTCCTTTCCTAATATTTAAACAAACAGAATAATAATCTCAAGCAATAATAGCACTGTTTTATTGATTAAATGGGTTATAATCAGTAGAATATTTGGTATCTGGCACATAGTTATTATCCAATAAATATTAGCTATCATAGCATTTTTCTGTCCCTTTGAAGCTTATAAACATTCAAAGGAATAAAGAATGCTATATGTCATCTTCTGTCAATAAAATGAGTACTACACTGGTAAAAGATCAATATTACCATAAATTATAAGTAACTAAAGAAAAATAAAAATACTAGACAAAATTTTGAACTCTTATCCCAATGCTCTGCTAGAACAAAGAACATAGGGTAGCTGAAGAATTAAGATATGTTTAAGGATATAATATCTATATATAAAAACTATGGACATGTTAGATATTGAGATTCCATTAGTCATTTTATTTTCTGATTGTTTTTAAAAGGCTTTTCTCTTAATAAATGTTTGCAATCACATGTGCATCATTTTGTTTAACATGGTTCTTTGTATAATATATAATATCTAAGTAAATACAGATAGATAATGATAGAGATATTGATATATGCCTATTTCCAACGTCTAGAAATTGTTATCAAGGCAAAATCCCTTATATGACATGTTTCATATATTAAAAAACAAAACCACAAGTCACAAAATTTTAGTTGGTGGGAATTAGTTATCCACCCTTCAATGTGGAGGGTTTTACCATCATTAACACTTTAGTCATTATGCTAAGTGTGCATCGTCTATTTTTACAAAATTTCTTTCTAAACCATGCTGAAACAATGGCACATCACTTTTGGATCATTTTCTTAGTAAGTTATTTTACACTAAATTCATGAAATTCACTTATTTGACATAGTTTTTCAGTAATTTTTAACTGTTTTCTTTTGTATATTTTAATTAATATATAAATATAAATTACTTTTTTACATACAACATGCTGTTTTGAAATATATATATATACATTGTGGAATGGCTAAATTGAGCTGAATTTTTTTTGCAACAAAGTTCAAAATATTATCCTATATTTTGGACTGCACATACAGAAATATGTAAAGTTCTAGTGTACAGAAAAAATTTGAGATTTAAAAAGTAAAACACTTGAATAGAGGTATTTTTATTGTCAACTTTGAATTCTATTTTTATTTGTATTATAATACAGATTTTTTCCTAGGTTAAGTAATTTTAAAAAATAAAATAAAACAATTTCCAGTTAACATAACCTTAAAATAAAGTGAACTTCCTCTGAGCTGTAAAGGATAAAATTATCAGTACAAGGATTATACTAAACCAAATACTTGTAAAACATTTTGGCCACGATATCATCTGAAGACACATCTTTATCAATTTGTGCATAGAAGTGTTCAAAAGATATCATTATCCTTGAATAACAAGTAAATGACAACTCAAAGTGATGTAATTTTTTTATGGCTAAATATACTGCCAATACTGTAGAGTAAAGCAACACTGATATAATACCAGTTCTTGCATTCTTCATACTACTGCTAGAGATCAATACTTGTTTGGTATTCTATAAAACACCTGCATTTCTTTCACAGAAAATACCAATAAATGTCTATGTTTCCACAATGGAAAAATGTTCTATTATACTTTGTTAAAAATTGATATAATTTCATTACCCTCAGTCAATTGTAATTCTTTCTGATTGTATATGCATACGATTGATTGCATATCTTGTGTGAGAAAAGTAACAATTATACTGATGTAAAAACAGTTTTTAAATACATTAAAAATTCTTAAAGTACATTTACTTTATTCATCTTATATACAGAATGTACATTAAAAATGTATGTCTTTGTGAATATATGTTTACAAGATAGGATTCTCTGTTGCATGGAACAGAAATGGTTTCAGACTAATGTAAACATTGGGAGACTATGCTGATTGATAATATGCTGATTGATAATAGAGTACCTCATGAAGTCGCCAGTAAAACAGGAAGACGAGGCTTAGAAAAAGACAAAGGAAATGGAGAATCTAGAGAATAAGGGCTGCTGTCACAATCACATGCTAGAAGCAATCTATGAGTACTGTCTCTCCACAAATATATGCAGGTTGCCTCAGCTTTCATCACCACTACAAATATCACCAAGCATAAATTGCCTATGCTGGTACCTTTGCTACAGATGTCCCTCAAAATTGATGTGGCTGCCATCATTGCCACTGTTGAATATCTTCATTGTCCCTGCATATTTTATTTTATTTTTATAATTTTAACTATTATTTTAGATTCATTGGGTATATGTGCAGGTTTGCCTGCTTATTTTAATCCCTAAGAAAGATTCAAAGCTCCACGTGTGCATGTATATCTGACAAAAACTTATATAGTGTGGAGAGTCTCCATACATAAGAAGAGGATTCAGTTGTTTTGCACCAAAATGAAGAGAAATATCCAGACTGTTCCATATTATGGGATGCCAAAACCAATTTCCACCATTCTTTCTAGATTTCAATTCCAATTATAAAAGCAAACAAAATTAATGCCTAATAAAACACGGCAGTATCGACAATAACAAAGTTATGAAATCAAGTGTCCATCAACAGACAAATGGATTAAGAAAATGTGCTGTATATACACAATGAAATACTTTTTAGCCTTGAACAAAAAGTTTTACCATTTACAACAGTATGGATGGAATTGGAGAACAATATGCTATGTCAAATAAGCCAGAAACAGAAAGATAAATAGTACATGTCTTCACATGTGTGGAATCTAAAACAATCAAACTCTTAGAAGGCAAGAGTAGAATGGTGGTTGCTAGAGGCAGAGGCTGAGGGAAGGGGTGGTGGTGGACAGACAAATGGAGAGATGGCCAAAGGGCACAAAGCCTCAGTTAGAAAGGAAGAATAGTTCGGATTTTTTTTTTTTTTTTTTTTTTTGAGATCTATTGCACAGCATATTGAATATAGTAAATAACAGTCTGTTGCACATTTCAAAATAACTAAAACAGTAAACTACAAATGTTCTCACCATTAAAAAATGGCATTTGAGGTGATGGATATGTTAATTAGCTTGATATATTCTACATTGCATTTGTAAATCTCAATATCACTTTGTACCCCATAAATACATGCAATGAACATTTATCAATTACAAGAAAAAAAGAGAATAATCTCTTTGCAATGATTCCTCACAAAACTGAATAAGAATTAACTCCCTTTCCAAAGAGAAGGTAGGGAGGAAGGGAAGGAAGGGAAGGAAGGGAAGGAAGGGAAGGAAGGGAAGGGAGGGAAGGGAGGGAGGGAGGGAGGGAGGGAGGGAAGGAAGGAAGGAAGGAAGGAAGGAAGGAAGGAAGGAAGGAAGGA